>NW_020173929.1:6035428-6072995 GCF_003031525.2 Neophocaena asiaeorientalis asiaeorientalis | reverse complement strand
ATGCGGGCCTCTCACTGTTGTGGCCTCTCCCGTTGTGGAGCACAGGCTCCGGACGCACAGGCTCAGCGGCCATGGCTCACGGGCCCAGCTGCTCCGCGGCATGTGGGATCTTCCCGGACTGGGGCATGAACCCGTGTCCCCTGCATCGGCAGGCAGACTCTCAACCACTGCGCCACCAGAGAAGCCCCCAAACATTTCTTACTTGGAGTCTCCCTGCCCTTTCTGTGCACATTCAAAATTCTTGATTGCTGAAAATGCCATGAGTGCAGGGAATCTTTGTCTTATTTGCCATTGATAGCCATTCCAGCAAGGAGAAATACTTCTAATATATCTTATGCTAATTAACAAACTCTATACTATATATATGTTCCTTTTTAAAAATACTGAAGAATATTTTATATACAGTAACTTTCATGTTTTTAAATTACACAGTCCTGTACGTTTTGAAAGTTATATACACCCAGGAAATCACTACCACAATGGCAACACAGAACATTTTCATCAACTCTAATGTTCTTGTACTCCTTGTAGCCCAGATCTAACCTCTGCCTTTGATCTTTAAGCAACTGTGAATCTGCTTTATATCATAAAAATTTAGTTTGAATTTTATATAAAGGAAATTATACATCTATTTTCTAATTGTGTGTGTATGATTTCTTCCACCAACTTAATGATTTTAAAAATCAAATATCATAGTGCAAGTATCAGCAGGTTTTTGTTTTCTTTTCATTATCCAATAGTATTTCATTATATGGATATACCATATTTTGTGTAAAACATTTACATTACAAATGTTCATGGACATTTGCATTGTTTCCAGGTTTTGGCTATCACAAATAAAACTGCTATGCATATTCACATAAGTTCTCTGTGTAGACAAATGTTATTAGCATTTCTTGAGCAAATACCTAAGATTGCAATGGTTTGGTCATATGGCAAGTGTATTCTAAATTTTTATAAGCCTGACAAACAGTTTTCTAAAATGATTGTTCCATTTTCATTCCCACCTGTACTCTATGCAAGTTCCAACAGCCTTATCAACATTCTATATGGCTAATCTTTTGATTTTAGCCATTCTAATGGGCGTGCAGTGGTAACTTGTTTTGTTTTAATTTGCATTTCCTAATGATGTGTAATTTTTGTGTATTTATTTAAAACATTAAAAATTTTTTCTTTGTTACTTCTACAGATACCAGATTAAATAAACTATCATATATGTTAATTAGTAACTCTAAATTTTTCTTACATATACATAATCATATATCATAAAACCATTATTAAAATTCTTTTTAAAGTATATCATATCAGATAATCATAATCTCTTAACAACAGTAGAAGTTTAGGCACTACAGGTGCATGTCTTAATAAAGTTCTTTGACCTGACATCAGTTCTATTAAATTCAAATCCTAAAATAGTTACAGGATGCATATCATAGGTCATGCACTTCACTAAGTAAAAACATGTCAGTAAACTTTAAATTACAACCTAATAGCAACTTTATTATATGACACATAAAAAATATAAGATATAGCAATAGAACTTTCTTGATATAGACTTAAGCTGTTCCTCACATTAACATGAAACAGACCTTGACTTTTTCCCATATGTATATATGTATAGTAAGTATATAAGTATATATATATTCATATATTTTTTATGTATATGTGTGTGTGTGTGTGTAATATATACCTAGTATTAAATATTTATCTGAAATTTTTCTTGATCTACAAATCTATCAGCTCATGGATACAGATGAGATCACATTTGGGATCATAATTTGATTTTGGATGACTTGTAAACCCTCATCTACATGACTCCAAACTACAGCTGTTTCTCCCAGAAACGTCTGAGGGCACCAGTGGAAGTCTCACTTGTCCTCAGAAATGACTTTGTGCCAGCCAAGTGCTGTTGTTTCCCAGTCAACACCCCGAGCATCTTCAAGCTCCTGATGGCACGCTACCGTATCTGCCCTCTATGATTCCTGCTTAGTATCATCATCTATCTCTTAAAGCTGACAGTTCCTAAAGTAACATACAGTGCTATATTTTCCTTAATCCTCTCTACTTTACCAGTTATTTAATTTTGTGCTTAATATCATAAAATGTTCTCCTCTTCCTCCTTCTTTAGACAATTTACATTTTCCCTACTGTGTATCCAAATATAATTACTTTTATGCTTTTTCCCTCCTTTTCCACTTTATCCCCCATTTAATTAAAAAATATTATCTTAGTTTTTACCTTTGTACTAATTCAATATTCAAAACCTTTCCTAAAAAAAAAAAAACCCTTTCCTACAGTTTTTTTTCTTTCTTTCAGCTTAGACTAGTATTTTAGTTATTATAGAAGAGGCAATTTGTGAGCTATTTTACTTTCCACCATCTCTCTCTCTTCTCTTCTCATACTTTGTAAGTTATTTCTCCATTTTAGACCATATAACATTTGTATTCTATGCTGTCAACCTTATACTCATTTTTGTTGGTTTGTTTTTTGCCTTACATTTAAATATATCCGTTGTTTATTACTAGTACTTTTTAAAAAGTTTTCCTTGTCATATTTTATTTAGTTCAAATTTGTCCTCTAGTAGTTTCATTGACTCCTGAGAATGATATTCCCCAAGCTCTGCTGTTTTTGTTTTGTTTTTTAATATTTGCAATCTGTCTCTTTGCGGGAAATTTGCCAACCCCTACTTTATTTATTTATTTGGCTGTGTTGGGTCTTCTTTTCATGCGAGGGCTTTTCTCTCGTTGCGGCAAGCAGGGGGCCACTCTTCATCGCGGTGTACGGGCCTTTCACTATCGCGGCCTCTCTTGTTGCGGGGCACAAGCTCCAGATGTGCAGGCTCAGTAGTTGTGGCTCACGGGCCCAGTTGCTCCACGGCATGTGGGATCCTCCCAGACCAGGGCTCGAACCCGCGTCCCCTGCACTGGCAGGCAGATTCTCAACCACTGTGCCACCAGGGAAGCCCTAAGCTCTTCTATTTAAAAAATGGTTTGTCAGTAGTCTTTTCACTTGAAGGTTAATTTTGTTTGATATAAAATCCCTGGCTCACATGGTCTTTTTTTGTTCATCTTTCTGGTGTTTCAGTACTGTGGGGGGGAGTGTGAGGCTAGCCTGATTTTCTTACCCTTAAAAATCAAGATGCCACACATTCTGTTTTTTGCCTGTTATTCACTATGATTATTAATAACATGAAATTTTACTACCAAAGTTTCCCAATTAGATAATAAATAATATGGTCATACACTCTATAGGTAATTTACTTATTTTGTCAAAAAGATTTTTCTTTTTTGACCTGGATGATGTTTTTCTTAATTTTAGGGTTAAATAATATTACATGGCTATTTCTCACTGCTTACTATCCTGGATCTTTTTTAGTAAAGCTAGGCTAAGTTACACTGCATTTTAAAGATTTATCCTATGGGTTTTGTACATCTTGTATTGAGTCTATTACTAAAATTTTTATAAATTTACTATTGAAAATATTTTTCCAATTCATTATATAACTGGTTATTGTTTGTAGAAACAAAAAAAATATTTATTTTTGTTTATTAATTTCATGTTCTTCTGCCTTACTGAAGGTCTGTATTATCTGTGTTACTTTTATCATTTATTCTTTTGAGTTTTCCAAATATACATACTTATGATAGGCAAATAGAGATAGTTTTATTCATTTATCAGTTATTACATCTCTGTTTTTTTCTCTTACGTGATCACATAGGATAATATGCAATATGGTATTAAGTTATAGTGGACATAGTGGAATCCTTGGTTTGTTCCTGATTTAGTGGGACTGTGAGGTTATTTTTATGTGTCAAATTGGCTAGGTCTTTGTACCCAGATATTTGATCAAACAGTAGTCTAGATGTTGCTGTGAGGATATATTTTGGATGAGATTAAATGGGTAGACTTTGAGTAAAGTAGGTTAGTCTCCATAATGTAGGTGGGCCTTGTCCAATCAGTAGAAGGCCTTAAAAAAAAAAGTTTGAAGAAGAGGAAATTCAACATGAAGTCGGCCTTTGGACTCAATCTGCAACATCAGCTTTTCCCTAGGTCTCTAGCTCACTGATCCACCCTGCAGATTTTCAACTTCGCAGCTTCTCCACAATCACTTCAACTAATTTCTCAAAATAAATCTCTCTTTTCCTCTCTCAACCTCTCTGCCCTCCCCCACCTTTCTCCCTGTATCTCTCTGTCTTTCTACCTCCCTGCATCTTTTATAATGGCATTATGGTCTGAAGGTGTCCTCCCAAATTCATATGTTGAAATCCTAATCCCCAATGTGATGGTATTTGAGGTGGCCCATTGGGAGGTTATTAGGCCATGAGGGCAGAGCCCTTATGAATGGTATTAGTTCCCTTATGAAAGAGGACTAAGAGAGCTCCCTCATCCTCCCACCATGTGAAAACACAGAGAGAAGGCACCTTCTATGAGGAAATGAACTGTTACCATACACTGAATTTGGCAGTGCCATAATCCTGGACTTCCTAATCTCCAAAACTGTGAGCAATAAATGTTTTGTTGTTTACAAGCCATCCAGATTAAGGTATTTTTTTTACAACAGCCTGAATGGACTAAGGCAAATGTCTAATATACCTTTATTTTATACTTCCTTCTGATTTTTTGTGCTTCTTCTAATGTTTGTAATTGTGATTTAATTCATTTTGTTTATATTCACTTTTTTTATTTATATGAATTAATGTTATGGATTTTTTTACTATCACTACTTTGATTGTATATCATAGATTTTAATTTATTTTCATTTTTATTATATTTATATATTACATAATATCTGTTTTGTTTACTTTTTTGAACAAGTATAGTAAATAAGGAGTTTTTGTTTATTCATTTATGTTTAGATTTCAAGTAAAAAGACCTTTTCTTTTGTAAGGAGGTGAACTTTTTTGTTCATTTGTTCTGCTTTTAATTCATTGACTATTAGATCATGAGATGATATATCCAAACCTAATGAGAAGAATTCTGCATTCTCTGGAGAGTCTGAACTTTATCTGGGGTTCAGTGATTAAACAAGGCTTTGACTTTTCTCCCTTGGGAAGAGAGTGAATGTGTCCTGATGTGGGAGATAGAATTTACCTCTTTGGTACCCAGGTGCTATAGACTAAATATTTGTGTTCTCCCAAAATTTGTATGTTGAAACATAATCCCCAATGTGATAATATTTCGAGGTGGAACTTTTGGGAGGCAATGAGGTCATGAAGGTAGAGCTCTTATAAAAGAGACCCAGGAAACTTCCCTCATCTCTTTCACCAGGTGAGAACACAGAGAGAAGTCACCATCTACGAGGAAACGGGCCACTATTGTATACCAAGTCTGCTAGCACCTTGATCTTGGACATCCCAACCTCCAGAACTGTGAGAAATAAATGTCTGTTGTTTAAGCCCCCAGTCTATGATATTTTTGTTACAGTGGTCTGAATGGACTAAGACACCAAGACAGTGAATATTGCAGAGATTAAGTATTCACCAAAATACTTTCCTTTTCCTTCTGAGCACAGAGTCTCTCTATACCGTTTCCAGCTTTGCTTGCAATTAGATGTGGCCACATGTCTGTTTACTATAAGGTAGATATTAAGTGTTAGGTACCAGGCCTGACTCATGTAAAACTTTTGACACAATATTCTTTTCAATATCTGCTTCCCTAAGAGCTGAATGTATATAAACAAGATGAGTTTGGAAGCCATGTGTTTAAGATAGCAGAAGGTCCATGATCCCGGACCCTTAAGAGACTTGGTGGGGCTGATCTACTCCCCTCCTTTTTTTTTTTTTTAATTGGAGTATAATTGCTTTACAATGTTGTGTTAGTTTCTGCTGTACAATGAAGTGAGTCAGCTATATGTATACCTATATCCCCTCCCTCTTGGACCTCCCTCCCCACCCCCATCCCACCCATCTAGGTCATCACAGAGCACCGAGCTGAGCTTTCTATGCTTTATAGCATGTTCCCGCTAGCTATTTTATGCGTGGTAGTGTATATATGTCAATCCTAATCTCCCAATTCGTCCCACCCTCCCCTATCCCCCTGTGTCCGCATGTTCATTTTCTATGTTTACATCTCTATTCCTGCCCTGCAAATAGGTTCATCTGTACCATTTTTCTAGATTCCACATATATGCATTAATATACGA
Source organism: Neophocaena asiaeorientalis asiaeorientalis (assembly GCF_003031525.2). Lineage (NCBI taxonomy): Eukaryota > Metazoa > Chordata > Mammalia > Artiodactyla > Phocoenidae > Neophocaena > Neophocaena asiaeorientalis. The sequence goes on along the minus strand of NW_020173929.1, from coordinate 6,066,853 downwards.
TATTTGTTTTTCTCTTTTTGGCTTACTTCACTCTGTATGACAGACTCTAGGTCCATCCACATCTCATTGAGACCTGATTATAGATTGATATGAATATAGATGCTGCTTAAATTGGATGGCTGCCATATTATATCTCTATTTATAGGTGGCCTTGCTATTTAGTGTTAAAAAAAATCCCCTGTGGGTAGAAATTTGAGCATTATATCTGGTTATCCTCTTTACCTGGAAGAAAAGATGGCAAGAGGTATGGATCTTCAACAATCAATGTGCTTTGGCTGACCATTTATCTTTATACATAGCTGGGAAAGAAAATAAGACTGAAGAATCAGTGAAAAGTAGGTGTATCTAGGGGTAGCTCTGGGAATTGACACAGAGTGTGAGTGGACCCACTGCAGAAGAGACTCTCATTTGTCGGGGAGACATATATGACTCAATTAGTGGAATCCAGCCAGTGTCTTCCCTCAGCAACCCAATACTTTCAATATACTCATAAAATCTTGGAAGGAGGAAAAGAAGTGAAACTCGTAAATAGTATCTGGCTACATCAGGCAGATGGATGGGTTTCAGCATACATGACATTTTGCAGGACCAAATTTTTACAAATTACATGAGTTGGTGATAGAATCTATTATGATCATCACCTGTGGTTCTTTAAAATGCACCAGTAAATCACAGGTAATAATTTCTACAGCCTTGAAATCAGATATATCCCTCTAATAAACCCTTCCCTGTTTGGAACACATAGAACAGATTCTGTTTTCTTAAATGATCCATGACTGATATAGCATATCTTGTCATCCACATAGCACTTTTCCTATGCAGAGGTATATATCTTCTTTTTTAGGTTTTATTATATTTTTCCCACTTTATTTTACCCTCCCTCTACACAAATACACACACACACACACACACACACACACACACACACACACATGCAGGTACACAAATAAGTAATCCCTTTGAGGATAGGGACATTGTGCACCTAATTTATAACTTGATTGGTGACATTTAGAACAATGCTTGATACATAGTAGATACTCAAAATTATTGTTTGGCCAACTCATCATACACACACAAAAATGCCCCAAACAATAAAACAAACACACTACATATCTGTTAGATACCATTCAGTGGTAAGTCAAAATTCTTCAAACTCCATTTTAAAGCAAAGAAGTGGTTTACTTCTGAGACACATTTGATTTATTATAGTTTTCAAACTATATTTTAAATAAATGAAATGTTCAAAGTTGAAATCTGTAGGTCACTGTAATGATAAGGTCATTAAGGGGTTATTCTCTAATATTTATGTTTTACTTATCTGTATTAAATAAATTGATTCTTGATATGGAATAATTCTTCCTTCAACTGAAAAATAATTCTAGAACCCTACTACAACTCTCAGTTTTTTTTTAGTTAATGGTGTTATGGGAATTTTATTATTAAAGATTGCAAGCAAGCTCCTCTTCACACTGTTTACTGATACTAAAATATACTAGCTATTCCTTGAGGGAAAAAAGTCCTAAAAGATAAAGTGTGCATGTCCTATGAGAAGAAGAATAATACCCTATTAAATGGCATTTCAATATCTACCAACATCTGGATAGTCTACAGTTTCTCAACTCTCTTTATCCTGGGGAGTTTTAATACAATGATACACCTGTAACTCGGGCCAAAATACTTTTATTTCTTAACCTACATGTTTGGCAGGATATAAGTGTAAAAGGAGTGAGATAGGAATCAAGCCACCCATGTTTCTATTAGGACTTCTGGTTTTGAAACCATGAAACTCAGATTGCACGAACTCAGATTCCTCCGGGACTCGAACACAGCCAAAACCCAGATTGGGACTTGAACCCACATTCTTTTAACTGAGATCACACACCTGGTATTAGGGCTTAATGAAGCTCAGGTTCTTGATGTCTCATCGCAGGAAGAATTCACTGAGAGACAAAAGTGATAGGTAAGAGGTGGATTTATTTGGAGAGAAACACACTCCAGGGAGAAGAGTGTGGGCCATCTCAGAAGGCGAGAGTGGCACCAGGGTATGGGGTTGTCAGTTTTTATAGGGGTGGGTAATTTCATAGGCTAATGAGTGGGAGGAGTATTCCAGCTATTTTGGGGAAGTGGCGGGGATTTCCAGGAATTGGGCCACCACCCACTTTTTGACCTCTATGATCAGCCTTGGAACTGTCATGGCACCTGCGGGTGTGTCATTTAGCTTTCTGATGTGTTACAATGAGCGTTATACTGAGGTTCAAGTTCTAGTGGAAGTCAACTGTCCGCTTTCTTGGACCTATTTTGTTCTAATCAGTTTATGTCAGGTCCTCGGATATGTCATTCTTTTAAAGGTTGTGCCCCGCCTCCTTCCCTTCTGTTTCAGTTTGACCTTGTAAATGTTGCCCGACCTCAGAAATACTTTTCTTGTGTGTAAAAAGAAAGGTTAGATATGCTACACATGGCCAGCTCTAGGCTTTAATATTTTCTGATATTAAGTTTCTTTATTTCTGATTCATTTCCTTTATCTGTGTAAGATTTAATAAAACTACAGCCCAAAACAATGATTTGGGATATCACTCTATATTTTCCAAAACCATGAGATTGAAATGTTTCCTGACAGTGCCCCTTTCACCAATGCATCATTTAGTCTTAATTCAGGTGGGTTTGGATCAGTTAATGTTTTCACACACAAGGAACCAAATGATTAGTAGTCCCACGAGGACAGTCAAATGGGCCATTTGACTCAGTAATTTTAGACTGATAAGAACTTCCATCGCAGGCGTATTTTTTTCTTAGCAGATGACTCATGAGGAATGGGTGCTATATACATTACCTTCTCTTTATAAATGATAGAGTTATTAAGTGAAAATAATACATTCTTTAGTGTGAAAAATCTGATACAGATTCATCTGGTGAGGTTGGAGAAGTCCTGTGACTTTTCTGAATTTCCCTTTCAGCAAAACTGGATGCTCACAATATCAGTGATGGGGCAGGGTGACTGGTTCATTGCCTGGCATATAACAAAAAAGAAATTTTCTGAAAGTTGCTATTATTTGATGCAAAGGAAAAAATAGGAAGACATAAATAAAAGAAAATAAAGAAAAAGATACACATTTTTAAAATGGAATGTTTATCTTGGATATCTTGTGACCCATTCTGGAATAGACAACAATGGACCCACTAAAGCATGGAGTGAGAGAAGGATAACTGCTCACTCTTCTTTTACTAAAATTTTCACTAGTTAGCTTATACCTAGTTTAATCTAAGAATCAGTCTCCACTACATTTTCCTTTTTTTTTAAATGTCAGACAAAGTACAGAAGGGATTGTTGGTAGTGGCAAGAGGGCAAAATAATGTAATCTAATATGAGCTAGACTTTAGACTTCCTCCTGCGGAAGTGTAGCTTTCCTTTGCTAATGTTCTTTGACTTGACCAAAAATGTGGAACATACAGCTTCAGGAAAGGTGGAGAAGACAGTGATGTGACTTCAAAGGGAACTCAAAAAAGGCATTTTTCATTACGGCAGGCAATCTAGGAAACTCCCAACAAGTCCAGAATAAAAAAGAATTTGGGAAATGCATATGGGTTTTGATGTTGCACTCACTTTCCAGAAATCCATTAAATGTTGGCTTTGCCAAAGGCAGAAATGAGAACAAATAAATATTTTATATCAGACACCTTCAATTCCCAAAGTCAAAGCCAGTATTATTACATTGGCTTATAACATAAAGCAAGGAAAAGATGAGTTGGAAAAACGTTTTGTTGTTGTTCTGACTTAGGTGTGCCTGTTTAATGAATTGCATCTGAAAGGAAGAACATTATACACCCACCAGGCTCAGAAGACAGAGAATGAAACTCATTTATCCCAATTGCTGGATAAGCCAGAGATATTTTAGGCAGAAGGTATAAACTGATGGGATTTTTGTTTATCTGATGTGAATAATAATAAGTAAATACTGGATGTCAGATTTGCATACAGAAAGAAAACTAAATTTGGTCATTGAAAAGATAGACTTCCTTGTGATGGCAGGTTTTTAAACAAAGATTTAAGGAAACATGACTCTTTTTGGTGAAATGAAGTAAACACTGCTATTGCAGGAAAACAGTTTTTGAAACTAGCGGGGTGCTTCTTTTTCATTGTTGACAAGGATAGATGAAATGATTAGTTTAATTCAGGACAAGCTGCAATGATATAGCTTTTGAGCATTTGTTAGAGTTCAGACAGAAAATATTATGTAAAACTTACTGGTCCTTCAAATGTCACATCCAATCACACTTACTCCTGAAACAACAATCTCTGTTAAAGAGGATGTTTCTCTCAAGGTGAGAAAGGACCTTTTTCGTTCAATGGTAAACAAGTACTGTTTTCTTTTAGAAACACCATGCCATTGATATAGTCCTTTGTTTGTAAAAGAAGATCCAGGGAGTGACTTTCTGCAAGATTTTCTATAAATAATATGACACCATGGTCAAATTATTTCAAAAACTATTGCATGTTGTACATCCTATTTAGAGAATCTCTAAGAGGTTTCATAGTATGCCTATTGAAGAGACCGTGTGAGTTATTAACCCAAAGAAGCTAGTTTAAAATATGTTTTTCTTATGTTCTGTTCATAGCACAATTTTAGCATCACCCCTTTCATTTCAAAAAGTGTGATTAGATGGAATTCAAAAGAATGCCTAGGGCTTCCCTGGTGGCGCAGTGGTTGAGAGTCCGCCTGCTAATGCAGGGGACACGGGTTCGTGCCCCGGTCTGGGAAGATCCCACACGCCGCGGAGCGGCTGGGCCCGTGAGCCATGGCCGCTGAGCCTGCGCATCCGGAGCCTGTGCTCCGCAACGGGAGAGGCCACAACAGTGAGAGGCCCGCGTACCACAAAAAAAAAAAAAAAAAAAAAAAAAGAATGCCTAAATAAACCTTGAATGGATTTGAAAACAGAATGGAAAATCTTCTCTTTCTTTAAAGCTACAAGAGTGAGTCAAGAACTGACACATGTATGATATGATGATAAAAGATATTGGAGATCAAAATAAGGAACTGAGATGATGAAATAAATGTCTTACCAACATTTTTTACTTATCAAATAAATGTCTTACCAACATTTTTTACTTATCTTTCTTGTCAGAAAGTCATTAGTGGTTTCTATTTCTTTAGGGAATCTTTTTATTATAGCTAGAAAATATGACTGGAATATAGTAATTTTTCTAGAAGGATCATCCCTCAAAAGAGAGATTGGGATTAAATGTATAAGAAAAAGTCTTTTTAAAAGGAGGAGCAAAATGGTTTGTAGGGGTTACAAAATGTGCGGGAGGGTTAAGATGAATTAAATTTTATATCTTTTAAGGAAATAATTAAATTTGAGTTTATTTTGCAGTGTAAGGTTGCCAAATCTTTATAGCCAGAAAATAAAACATCAAAGAACAAAACGACCCTTTTAAAAACAGAATTTACAGTTTTTGAAGAGGAACAGAAATTTTCAATAAATAAGATAAAAAATTAAAAGTGTATAATGAATACCTAATCATTCAATGTATTTTATGGTTGAACACTGATAGGTATTTGGAGGAAATTTTTGAAAGAAAAAATTGCTTTAAAAATTTAAGACACTTACTAAGTGGAAATTATAGTCCATTAAACTGCAAGGTTTTTTTAAACTTATATTCTCATAAGGTTAATGACATAGATTAAAATGCTAAAACTGAGGACTAAATATGAATATGGGTAAGGATGAGTTCTTCATATTTATGCAGTATCTATACTTAGCAATTGTTCTTACATGAACTAAATTATCTTACATGAACTAAATTATCACAATAATAGTTTACATAATATATTGTAGATAGCAATTAAAATTTACAATTGATGAATCTGAGATTGATGAATTTATTAGGTTGATTAAATTTGCATGATGTATCAGATAAAAGGCTAGATTGTGTTGCAGTAACTAATGGTCACAAAATGTGAGTGCTTAAAATAACTAACGCTTATTTCTTCTTTGAGTTACATGCGCATCTTGAGTTAGCTGAGATTCCGTATTGTCTTTACCCGGGATCCCACTCTAACAGAGCAACTTCTACATGGAAAAGGAGAAACACAAGATAGATACGTGCTACTCTTAAAGTTCCTGTCCAGAAATAACACTTAGCATCCCTGCCCATATTCCCCTAACTGTATCAATCTCATGACCGCTTTTGAGTTCTCTAGAGTCAAACTTTTAATCTCCTCTCTGACAGGGGCACTTCAGAAAGGAACCAAAGTACCTGGTGTTGTGAACCATGAATGTTGCCCACCATTCCAGTTCTAGCCACTGCCCTACAAGTTCACCCTGAGAGGAATTCAGGATGACGCATTCTGTGCTTTGGATATATGGACTACTAGATAGTTAACATGCACATCTAAGGAAGAATTTCAATTCTGGATTCTTACATCTTCCCAGACACACAAAAGCACTAAAATCATTAACGGAACTGTCTGATCCTCTTGTGTAGTGGTAACCGGTAACCTTTCACCTAGATCTTTTTTTTAATTCCCCCACATGCTTATTGGAGTACAACTGCTTAAAAATATTGTGTTAGTTTCTGCTGTACAACAAAGTGAATCAGCTATATGTATACATATATCTCCATATCCCCTCCCTCTTGAGCCTCCCTCCCACCCTCCCTATCCCAGCCCTCTAGGTGGTCACAAAGCATCGAGTTGATCTCCTTGTGCTATGTAGCAGCTTCCCACTAGCTATCTATTTTACATTTGGTAGTGTATATATGTCAATGCTACTCTCTCAATTTGTCCCAGCGTCCCCTTGCCCCAATGTGTCCTCAAGTCCATTCTCTACGTCTGCATCTTTATTCCTGTCCTGCCACTAGGTTCATCAGTACCGTTTTTTTAGATTCCATATATATGTGTTAGCATACGGTATTTGTTTTTCTCTTTCTGACTTTCTTCACTATGTATGACAGACTCTAGGTCCATCCACCTCACTACAAGTAACTCAGTTTCATTCCTTTTTATGGCTAATATTCCATTGTATATATGTGCCACATCTTCATTCATCTGTCAATGGACACTTAGGTTGGTTCCATGTCTTGGCTATTTTAAATAGTGCTGTAATGAACATTGTGGTACATGTATCCTTTTGAATTATGGTTTTCTCAGGGTATGTGCCCAGTAGTGGGATTGCTGGGTCATATGGTAGTTCTATTTTTATTTTTTTAAGGAACCTCCATACTGTTCTCCATAGTGGCTGTATCCATTTACATTCCCACCAACAGTGCAGGAGGGTTCCCTTTTCTTCACACCATCTCCAGCATTTATTGTTTCTAGATTTTTTGATTATGGCCATTGTGACCAGTATTCACCTAGATCTTGTCTGCATGTATTCCCTAACCAAAATTCATATATATCCTGGCTCCTCCCCTCTCTCTTCAGAGCAGTTCCTGAGAGCTATCCCCCTCTCTCTTCAGAGCAGTTCCTCAGAGCTATCTGAGAGGCTGTCTCCTGGTCTACAGTCCTCGGTAATACACTGAATAAACTCAACTCAAAAATCTTACGTTGTGTGCATTTTTTTCCCCCTGGTGGACAGTTAAACAAAAATCTAGCCAATATTTAGTAGTAGAAATAAGGTTAGAACAAAGGATAGTTGACAATTCAGAGTGTTTTGCTTCATTATACATCTATCTTACTATTTAAAGTATATTATTGTATATTATTTGGTTTTAATAAAATACACTGGATATGTGCTATATGAATTAGAAACATACTGGTAAAGTGCATATCAATTTCATCCTACTAATTTCTTGCACTTAAAATATAATGAGGAGGTTTCCATTTCCATTCACAAAAGATTATCTATAATGATAAGTGCCCTCCTGCTTTAATAAATAGAAAATTGGCAAAATATATTAAATAACTGTTCTTGAACATTAGATAATAGGCACAGTGTGAAAATAATCCCTAAAGGAAAAGAAACAAACAAGGTGAGACTTTTCTCTAGTTTACTGTCTGAAAGCATTTTCCAGCTTCAGTAACACATGGGAAAGCCAAGCAAAGACCAGCAGTCTCACTGAGATAAGGAGACATAGGTAGGTCAGGGAGAACAAGCCAGGTAAAATATTTCAGAGAGGAGACTTTAACTGAAAATAAACACACGTATGTGTGTCAGAAATCACACAACCTGGATAAAAAAAAAAAAATCAAGAAATAACAATCACAGAAGAGCTATAAGATGAATAAATTCCAGAACTTAACACAACCATGGGATCATTCAAGTTTCCTCTAGCAATACAGAACTAGAAAAATTGGACTTTAAAATTATAAATACACAAATATATTCCAGTGTTTAAGGAAAATGTGAACACAAGAAGGAGCTAAATGGAATTTATTAAAACAGACCCAAACAGGATATCGAGAAATGAAAAATACCAAATTTAAAATAAAATATATGACAACTGAGATTAACAACTGATTAGAAACAACACACAAAAAGATTAGTGAACTTGAATACATAGCAACAGAACTATTTAAAATGAATACAAAGAGTGTGAAAAATTAAACTGAGTCCAATGAACTGTGAACCAATATCAATGGGACTAAAATATATGTAATTGGAGTCCCAGAAGTAAGAGAAAAAAATATATGAAATAATGGCAAAAAGACCTTTAAAAAATTAATGCAGGAAAGAAGAAAGGAATAGAGCATTAGTATGATTAAATCAACAAATTAACTTTGATTTAAAGTGGTAAACTTCAACCAAAGCATATTGATAACAATGCATAATCTACCTATATGTTGTCTACAAGAAACTTTAAATAAAAATACACATGTAGGTTAAGAGTAAAGTTGGAAGACATACCCTGCAAATATTACTTAAAAAAAAAACTGGAGAGTCTATATTAATGTTGAAGTAGACTTCAGAATAAGAGCACTTGCAAGTGGTAAAGAGGGACATTTTATAATGATATAGTCAATTAATCAAAGAACATTATAATTCTATATGTGCATGCATCTAATAACAGGGCTTGAGGATATACAAAATAAAAATAATGAAACTGAAAGAAGAAATGGGAAGCTAGGTAAAAAAGCAAAGAATTTAAAATAAAGATAATTAAAATACCCCCTGCAGGCACCAACTCTAGGATTATTTCTCTATTTTGATCACCAGCCCTTCCATTGATAAAATCTTCTGGAAGCACCCATCTCAGATATATAATAGGGAATTAAATGATATAGGGATATATATAATTGGAGATATATATATATATATGTATATATATATATATATATATATCCTCAGATATATAATAGGGAATTAAATGGTAAAGCATTTTCCTTATTGGGATAGTTCTTTAAAGTATTAAGAGAGTGAGTTATAATTTCAGAAGTGTTAGAATTAGTAGTTAACAGAAGAGTTCCAAAGGATGAGAAATGTACGGGGTGGAAAGGAATTTGGTATCTACAACCCAGCTATGCCACCCCTACTATATATATCCTTTTTTCTATGGACAGCACTGGACTTGTGCATGATTTATTAAAATAGTAGTTTTCTTGGACATTTTAATTTTCTATAGTCCTTAATTCACATCTTGTTTACTGCCTCTTTTTTTCACCCTTCTCTTCCCCATTGGCTGTCTGAATGCAGACAATCCAGCAGAGGACTCCAAGACTCAAGGAGATAATGAAATCAGAAGAAAGGAAAATGCAGGATACCTGAATCACCACTTAAAATAAGGTGCCCAAGAGGTCCAATGGAATGGGCACACCAAATCCTTTGAGTGTGTGAGTGAAAAAACAGGTTTCTATTGTGTTAAATTATGGAAATTTGGGCACATTTATTGAAGCTCCCTAGATAACTGATTAATAAAAACAATTTGAAGTTAGGCAAGATATTTTACTCTGTTCTGGGTGCACAGTGCCTTAGTGCTACATATGAAACACTTCCACATGAATTGGATTTCTGTGATGGAAATCCGGATCCCTGGTGTTTTGTTTTGTTTTGTTTTGCTTTTGTGACACTAGACTGTTAAACTGGATTCTTGCTCCTGATTACATTGGTTTTATGACTTATTTGGGGGAATATTACCATCAAACTTTTTCATAACTTTGAATAACTGCAAAGTGACAACTTAATGGAAGATTGAAACCACAACTACCATTGCTAAGATTCCTCCACAACTTGGTAAAGAACAATGGATTTTCTTTCCAACTAGTTTTACAAGTTTATATTCACACATTTTCTAATACAATGTTCACTTAGCTGGTTATACAGCAAATACTGCACGTCCATTCACATTATAAAATGAGATAGAGATCAGGAAAATTATTTATTGATAAACTCATTAACCTTTTTTGATGCAATTTAATATAGACTGGTATTCACTACAACAGATTCATCTCAAAGCTGTTACTTCCACATAAGGTAACTATGGTTATTAAATCAAATACAGCATTACAAGTCTCCAGTGTAATTAGAAAATGAACCTGAGCTATTTTTTGTGTTTACATCCTTCGTATAACTATCAAATATAATGCTAGCCTGTTGGATTCAATTTAACTGTAAAACTGTCATCACAAAAATGGCTATACTTACATTAAAACAATACTGTACTTTTGAAATAAACTGAAAATAAATTTACAAACATGATCGAGGTAAAAGTTTTTTAACTAAGAATATTTTATTTTTTAATTTTTGAAAGGCTATGATATGCTGCTCTTAATCATGATTTGTTTCTTATACTGAAGCCAAATCTTCAGATACATGGTTGCAGATTTAATTGCATTTAAAAATGTAGTTATCTTCAGTATTTCATTAGAACAAATGTTTATTGAGCATTTACTACCAGTAGATCATACAAAATATATGGTTACAGTGTAGTGAATAATACTAATATGTTAGATTATTAATAATTGATATCGCCCTGGTTCTCTTTCTCTGTCTTTTTTGTTTCTCTATTTGTTAGATATAAAATGGAATATTATGTGTGTGTTAGTATCTTGTACATAGTAATTTAAAAGATTGAGTAATTTCATTTTGAGGTGTTCATATGTGTATGAATAGTAAATATCACATACAAGGAAAAAAATCCTCTTTTCAGTATTAGAAGAATGATTCAAAAGAGAATTTTTTCATACATGCTCTAGAATGTGTTCATGCTCATTAAAAATATTTACATTTAATGTTTAAAAATCATTTTAGTTTTCAAAGAATTCTAACAAGCAATTATAATTTTTCTGAAACATGAAACTGCTCATCTTTCTCTAGATTTTTTCAATAGAAAATGATAAAATAAATGCCATTTTTAAATTTTTAAATAATTTTAAGGTATAAATCTGAACAGTTCTCTTAAGTGAAAACCAAACTTTTATTTTTCTCATACTAGAGTTCAGATAATCACTCTTTAACACCTAAAATTCTTGTTTTATTTGTTTTTCTTTCTGCAGACAGTCTTGAGAACTTAATTCATTATTTGTTTGGTTTACTAGATAAAATAAATTACATTTTATCAAGGTTGATAAAATTTTGTGTTTTTACATCTATTTTATTTCTTCATCACTACTATGACTCCATAAGTGTGCACCATCACTGCTTAATAGAAGCAAGAACAAGTCACGAGTCAGGGCAAGGAAACTGCCCGATGACAGACAGCTAGGGTGTCTGAAGGTCTAGAGCAGACTGGCAAAATCATAACCAGCTTCTTAGATGAAGAGACTTTGGTGTCATATTATTTTTATAAAGCCAAGGAAAATTCTTCTTTTGCATAAATACACACACACACACAAATATTCAGACTAAGTCTAATCATGTGCTCTCCTAAACTTCCTGGTTCCAGCCATTAGCCTCTTCCCTGATCTCTCTGCTTCTCCTGTGTTCACCTTTGCCTTCCTGCAATAATTATCTACAGAGCAGCCATGAAGATCACCTTAAAATATAAGTGAAAACTTCTCATGCTTATGCTCAAAATCTTCCATATTGTCATTTCACTGAAGATGAAGCCAAATTCCTTATAATGGTCTACAGAGGCCCACTCCTTCTGTGCACCACCCTTTACCTCCCTTAGTTTTCATCTTCTCACTTCATTCTACTTCTGTCACCTTTGCTTCCTTGCTATATGTGCAACATACCACATACTCACCTTGCCTCAGAAACATTTCACAGGATTTTCTTTCAGGTTGGTATCCATATCCCCTATGTATCTGAACTTTGATCATTTCCATAAAGTCTTTGATCAAATATCTCCTTCTTAATGATACCCAAACTGAGTACCTTACTGAAAATTACACCTGTACCCAGCCAACCTTCCAGATCACTCTTACCTTACTATAGTTCTTTTTCTTTCCTTTTTAATTAAAAGGTTTATTGAAACATAATTAAAAACCATAAAATTCATCTGCTTTAACTTTACAATTCAATGATTTTTAACATATCTACAGATTTTAGCAACCATAACCACAATCTAATTTTTTAAAATCTCTGTAACTCCCTGTCCATTTACAATCAGCTCCTATTCCCCTAGGCAACTTTTATACTTACCTATTTCTGTCTGTAGAGATTTGTCTTTCTGGACATTTCCTATAAGTAGCATCATAAAATACATGTTATTTTGTGTCTGGCTTCTTTTATCTAGCATGATGCTCTTGTGTTTCATCCATGTTGTAGCATGTATCAGTAATTATTTCCTTTCTATTGCTGAATAGTATTCCATTGTATGTATATATTTCCTTTTGCTTATCCATTCAGTAGTTGATGGACATTTGGGTCGTTTCCAATGTGTTGGCTATTATGAACAATGCTGCCATAAACATCCATTTGCAAGTTTTTGTGTGGACATATGTGTTCATTTTTCCCATACTCTAGTTTTACAGTATCCATGACCTTCTTAAATGTCATAAATGTACTATTTATTCTGTTAATTACTTGCTGACATTCACCAACCACTAGAATATAAATTCAAGGATTTCTGTTGCTCTTGTTGAGAGTGCCTAGAACAGCTCTTGGTAGATGGTAAGAATTCAAAATGTTTGTTGCATGAATGAAGCAACGTTTACATGTAGAGTGTATATTCCTGTTTCTAGACATATATTTTTAAGCAGCGTATTTCTTCATGCTTCCACTTTTTCATCAAAAAGTATTTAGCCTCTTCTATGCTGTAGGAATATGTTAAGATTAATATGTATAAAAATGGGTGGGAAGGGAAGGAAATAACTTTCAAATGATAAAAAAGAACTGAGGTAGGTAGAACAGACCCCCAAAGATATCCACACACTAATTCCCAGAACTTGTGAGTATGTTAGGTTACATGGCAAGGGTGAATTAAGGTTACAGATGGAGTTAAGATTGCTAATCAGCTCACCTGAAAATAAGGAAGATATCTTGGGTTATCCAAAAACGGGGCCAAAAACATAATCACAAAAGTACTTTATAAGTAAGAGAAGCAGAGTCTGAGTGAGAGTAGGAAATGGATGGTAGAAACAGAGTGTTGGAGTGATGTGATATGAGAAAAATTCAATCTACCATTGCTGACTTTTAAGATGAAAGGATCCAGGGAATATGGGAAGCCTAGAAGCTGGTAAAGGCAAGAACATAGATTCTCCCCTAGAGTTACCAGAATGGAGTGCAGCCCTGCTGATCCCTTCATTTTAGCCTGACCCATTTCAGACTTCTGATCTCTAGAACTATAAGATAATATATTTGCATTATATTAAGCTACAAAGTTTGTGGTAGAGCAGTAAAAGAAAGCTAATAGAGGAACCATATGTACTAACTACACAGGCAGGTAAGAGAAGGGGCCTAAATCCCAGTTATGTTAATAAATGGTTGCTCTTTTTTTTTTTTAACATCTTTATTGGAGTAAAATTGCTTTACAATGGTGTGTTAGTTTCTGCTTTATAAAAAGGGAATCAGTTATACATATACATATGTTCCCATATCTCTTCCCTCTTGTGTCTCCCTCCCTCCCACCCTCCCTATCCCACCCCTCTAGGTGGTCACAAACCACCCAGCTGATCTCTCTGTGCTATGCGGCTGCTTCCCAGTAGCTATTTTACGTTTGGTAGTTTATATATGTCCATGCCACTCTCTCACTTTGTCACAGCTTACCCTACGACCAAGCAATCCCACTACTGGGCATATACCCTGAGAAAACCATAATTCAAAAAGAGTCATGTACCAAAATGTTTATTGCAGCTCTATTTACAATAGCCCGGAGATGGAAACAACCTAAGTGTCCATCATTGGATGAATGGATAAAGAAGATGTGGCAATATATACAATGGAATATTACTCAGCCATAAAAAGAAAAGAAATTGAGTTATTTGTAGTGAGGTGGATGGACCTAGAGTCTGTCATACAGAGTGAAGTAAGTCAGAAAGAGAAAAACAAATACCATATGCTAACACATATATATGGAATCTAAGAAAAAAAGAAAAAAGGCCATGAAGAACCTAGGGGTAAGACAGGAATAAAGACACAGACCTACTAGAGAATGGACTTGAGGATATGGCGAGGGGGAAGGGTATGTTAATAAATGGTTGCTCTTGTGTGTACTATACTCAGCCCAAAGTAAATTTTCAAAGAAGTGGGAGTCATGGTCTCTGCTCTTGAGGAAAAAAGTTTACAAACTAGTCAGATTTTCCAATGGGAAAACACGACCATATGGCAAAGATGTTAGAAGCACAAAATTGTGCCAATAGGATAATCAACTATCATTTACATGGCCAGCCATCCCAGAGAACTGGCAAGCAAGGAGCATCACTGTAGCAGCTGTTTCCATGGCCCCAAATCCTATGATAGTGACTGAAAAAGAAACAAAACAAACAAGCAAATAGAAACCCTCTCACATGTTGAACTTGTGAAACTGAGAGGCAGCATGGTGTAATCCAAGGGAATATGGAGCTACCTTAGACCATCTAGATAACGATCTCAATTCTACCCCACAGTAGGTTTGTGACCTTGGGTGATTTACCTAAGCATCATCTCCTTCCTTATCTCTAAAATGAAGTTGGACCCTTCCAGCTATTCTCTGGGAACTGGTGGGATCACTTCCAAAATAAGCCATATCTTCTTTCTTTATTCATTTTTTAAATAAAACAGATATAATCAAGGGCAATTTTAGTACCAGGAAAAAGTTTGTGTAAAATTTACTTACCAATATTCAAAAAATAATTATTATCTACCCATTTTTTGCCAGACTATCTCACACCCTTATAAATACATTAACACCTTCTCATTTATACACAAAGCACATAATATAATTTATTTAGAAAATATGTAAATTTGTATAGAGTACATATATAGGAAGAACATATTTAATGAAGCATAAAAGTTTTATAAGTAAGCCAGGGTATTTTGGAGGTTCTGAATACATAACTGAAAGAATAAAATAAATTTTGACGTTGCCACGTGATATATGTGTATATATATATATGTATATCTTTTAGGAAATTATATCAGATGATTATGGAGGCTGAGAAATCCCAAGGTCTACAGTCAGTAAGCTGGACACCCAGGAAAGCTGATGGTGTATTTCCAGTCTGAGTCCCAAAGCAGGAAAAGAATAGTGCTCCAGATCAAGGCAGTCAGGCAGGAAAATTCTCTTTTACTTGGGGATCCATTAGTGACCAAAAGCTGTTAATTTCATGGAATTCCCTAGAGGTCTCAGGAATACCTAGGAGAGAGCTATCCATGCTACAATAATCCACTTGCAATATTAACCCAAACTCTGGTGGCAGTTATCCACAGTTATGAAAAACATTTTTCTTTATCAGGTAAACCAGAGAGTGGGATGGGGGGAAGGTTTGATAAGAGATATAGTACCTAAACAGTCTGTGTAAAAATCATATGTAGCTTGAAAAATATAAAAGTATATAAATGATGTACTTCTAAAGGAGAAGAAATGAGACTATGCCATAATAAGTAACTTCAGGTCATCAAAAACTATAACAACTTTTACAAGTAGCAATAAAATATTTTTAAGAAGAAATACTTTTTAAAATAAATAAGCATTTACTCTTATATATCTATAAATATATGCACATATTTAAGCAAAAATATGAGTTTCTTATTCAGATATTATTTTGGTTACTTTTAATTATTATTCTCAAATATTTCTTAAGACTTTATGATCTTTCTTGGTAAAGTTAATTTTTTTCAAAATTATAATAAGTCGTTTTGACAACATGAATGAATTAAAACTAGCCATTGTTGCTTTCCTTTCAATAGAGTTTAAAATACCAGTCAGTTACAGAGTATGTTCTCTTGTCTTCTGAATAGATTTTTTAGAATGTAAGTCTGCAGTAGTATGTATAATTTAGCTAAAGCAACTAGGAAAAAAATGAAGATATATTTATGCAAATTAAATAAAATAATAGCAAGTACCCCAAATATCCATAATTCAAAGGCTCCTCAGTAACAGTTTTTATTCTAGTGAGTATGAAAGATTACTATCTTAAATAAATAGCATTTATTAAAAACTGTCATGTACTCTACCTCATTATTTGTATATTATTTCATTAATTATCACAGAAACCCTATTGTTTAAATACATTATCATATTTGTAAAGTTATACACTTATAAGAGCTTAAGTATCTGGTGACAGAAATAAGAGTGCAAACTCAGACGGGTCTTACCACTAATCTATAGTCTTAAAAATTCACTGTAAATTTTCAAGTGATGTAATTTAAAAGTCTCATTTTCTCATCAGTAAAACTGGAGTAATGATAATGGACTCAGGCATGTATATGTGTAGGTATATGTGTGAGGTGAGCAAGTATGTAATTAGATAAAATATTATATGAAACTTCTTAATTCAGTTTCAGGCACAGACAAAGTAAGTACCACCTTGGCATCTCACTAGAAGATCTTAGACAAACATAACCCATCTGGGTCTCAAGTTTATTATCTCCAGAATAAGAGAAATACACACTTTGCTATGTTGAAATAAGGAGTACTTGTCATAATGTATATGAAAGCTCCTCATGATGTATAATGTGTATATGTATATATACATACAATATATGTATAATCAATGTGACAGCCCTTTATTGAAGTCCTTTATAGTTTTCAGTTTATACAGCACTCTAAATGTGTTTACTAGTAGTATAAATAATCCTTCATGTTCCACATTATATCTCCTAAATAGACATCAAACATTGAGTTCCTATACCTTAAACTAGCTTTCCTTTTTTTTTTAATGGTACTTCTAGAATAATTTTTTTTTAATGAAGGAGATGATAGTATCACTCCTTTCTAGCTGTGAACTGTAGCTCAATGACTCTAATTGTATGATTTCCAACTACTCTCCTCAACTTCTTTTAAAAATATATACTTTTAAATAAGCAGTACTCTGTTGCTATAAGACTATAAAGTAAAGCTATCTATCCCAGCAATACTTAGGCATTTTTTGTTTTGGTTTCCAAATTGATGGTTTGAATTTTTTAATCTTTATTATCGAAGACAGTAACTTCAGGGTTACGAAAATATTATTGACCTGATTCCAATCCGATTAGATACCACTCAACATTGAATCTTTAAAAACATGTAATACCTTTTTGGCTAATATAGGGTACTGGGTTCACACAGACAAATCA
Source organism: Neophocaena asiaeorientalis asiaeorientalis (assembly GCF_003031525.2). Lineage (NCBI taxonomy): Eukaryota > Metazoa > Chordata > Mammalia > Artiodactyla > Phocoenidae > Neophocaena > Neophocaena asiaeorientalis. Next base: position 6,049,279 of record NW_020173929.1, on the reverse strand, counting down.
GGCTTCCCTCATGACAAATAGGAGATCAAATATTATGGTCAGGGATTTAGAGAATATGAAGTAGAAAGTGCTACAAATAAATATACAAGATGAACAGTCATTAAGGTAAAATAATCAATATGTTTAGATTAAGGATTTTGGATCTTCAGAAAAGGCACAAATAAAGTTAGCACTTTTTGAGACACAGCTGGGATAAACATTAGAATAATTTCTGTCTAAAGATTAAGTTTAAATTTTTTTTAGCAAAAACTGCTAAGGAAAAACATTACAAAGCTGCTTTATGCTTTAAGTAGAATAACCCTCTTAGACATCAAGCAGGGCTCTTGCTCTTAACTTATGAGTGAATTATTAAAGCTCCAAACTAAAACAACTCCGTGTCCATTAGAATCCAGGGAAATTGGCATTTAAAAATTTTTTCTATCATTCTCCAAGTAACGACGACACCTTAAATACCAAGCACTGTTTATTTGTACTTCTTGACATTTCAAGTACATCGCACACTTATTAAATGCACTTTAAGCTAACTCGCTTTTCCCAAGCATATTTTATTAAAGTATACCACGCATAAAAAGAACACTAAACTTAAATGTACATACTCATAAATTATCAAAACATGGATGCTTATGAAAGAAGACGACAATAAATAAAACACCTGATGCCCCGGTTCTCCCTTAATCACACTCTCCTCTCCTTCTCGCCATAGGTACATAATACCATATATTTTAACACTGTAGATTAATTGGTATTTAATAAACACTTATATAGAAGGACCTATATATAAATATATTTTTATATATTTAATTATATTTATGTTTCTTTTTTCCTTATTTGTCTTTTTAGAAATAGTGTTTTGCTGTACAATTCTCTAATTCTCTTCTCTGTTATGCTTTTCTCTCAGGTACACACAAAGAATAAAACTGCTAAAATGTAAGATATGCATGTATTCAAATACAATGGATGATTCCAAAATGTTCTGCAAAGTGTTGGTAGTAACGCTCTGAGCATTTTTACTAGCCAACACTTTATATAGACAAATAATCAGCTATAGCATATTAAGATACATTTTTAAACTTTTAAAAAATTATTGAAATATAATTGACATTAGTTTCAGGTATACTACATAATGATTTGACATTTGCATACAATATGAAATGATCACCACAATTAGTCTAGTAACCATCTGTCCCCATACAAAGTTATTATAATATTATCAACTACATTCCTTATGCTGTGTATATTACATCCCTATGGCTTATTTATTTTATAACTGCAGGTCTGTACCTTTTAATCCCCTTTGCCTCATTTTCCCATTCCCCTATCCCCCCCCTTTTGGCAACCACCCTCTTCATTCCCTGTACCTATGAGTCTGTCTTCATTCTGTTTGTTCTGTTTTGTTTTTTATATTCCGCATATAAGTGAGATCATGCAGTATTCGTCCCTGCCCAGCCAACTGCTTGGCCTGAGGCATCCCAGTACTTGTGGAGACAGGCTGGTGGGCGAGGCCATTTTCCAGCACTAATAAGCTAGAGGGAGGATTCCAAAATGGCGCTTGCCAACACCAGTGTCTTCATGATAGAATGAGCTCCCCTAAATGGTTGCTGTCAGTGTCTATGTCCCCAGGGGGAGCCCCAGTTGCCTCTTCCTTCTCTAGGATACTCTCCAAGATCAGCAAGTGAGTCTGACCCAGGGTCCTTTCACATTACTGCCTCTGCACTGGGACCTGTAGCCTGTGAGATTTTGAGCATGCCTTTTAAGAGAGGGGTCTATTTTTCCTGTGTCCCTCTACCTCCCCTGTACTGAAACCATACTGGCCTCCAAAGCTTGACATTCTTGTAGCTCATCTTTCCAGTGCAGGACACCTGGATTAGGGAGCCTAATGTGGGGCTCAGAACCCTCACTCCTTGGGGAGAACCTCTGCAGTTGTGATTATCCTCCAGTTTGGGGGTCACTTACCTGGGGGTATGGATCTTGACTACACTGCATCTTTGCCCTTCCTTCCCTTCTCCTTGTGGTTCCTTCTTTATATTGTTGTTTTGGAAAATATTTTCTGCTAGTCTTCAGTTGTTCTCATAAATATTTGCTCTCTAAGTACTTGTGATTTTTGTGTGCCTGTGGGAAGAGGTGAGCTCATGGTCTTCATACTTTGCCATCGTGGCCACGTTCCCCAAGGGACACATCTTAATTTTAAACTAGTTTAAGTAGTACTATACAAAGTTAGGAGTTAAAACATTATATTAGTAATATTGATAAATAACTCTGTTAACCCATAAATGTTATGCATATACTCTTTGCGTTGAGTAAAACTGAGCCTCCTGGGTCACAGTCAATGACAATGCAGCCTAATGTTTCAAATCAATGGAGGCATCCATGGTTAACAACAAAGCGTTGATCTTCATTACTTGGTATAATTTTGGTTCAGATCCAACGCTTTGGGGAGTGTGTTTTTCCTCTTGAACTACATTAGCTACATCAGGAAATACATGCATGTTAGAATCTACTACTAGTTTCTCAATTTGCTTGCTTCTTTTGTTTGTTTGTTCTCTGCCTATGTCCAAGGTAGTTTTCAAAGACCTGGATGTTTTCTACCACCTGTAGTTACTTTTTCTACTTTGGGCATGCAGATTACTAAAGATTTCCTAGCAGAGTTGCTGTGAGGTTTGAGCTCTTCAGGAAATATAAGCTGATGTGACTTTCCCTTAAGCATTCCTCTCACATACACTGACTGCGCATTGACATCAATTACCTATAACTATAGACAGCAAGATCCAGGATGATCTGGTTCTGTCTTCCATCATCTTTCAAGAGAAATCAAGTTTGGGCTCATTTAGTTTTAGGGCTTTTCCAACTTTAGTGATCAAAGTTCTCGGTGGTTTACGCTTCTTTGTAATACTTAATTTGTCTTGGTCTTTCCGTCATTTTTCCATGTCTGTTTCCCACCTAAAATCAGGAGTAAACTGAAGAAAGCTTATACCAGAATGCTGTTATTCTTTGCTTCCATCTAATTTATTTTGGTTGGGACCCTTTTTTCATACTTCTAGTGTCTGATGTTCTTTGTTCACTAAAGAAAACAGGATAGTGGTGACGATATCTGTGTGCCAATGTTTGTCAAAGCCAGGGTTACTTTTCTTCTCATCTATTTTTATGCTGTTCTTAGTTTCCTCTGAATCACTTTTCTGTATTTGCCCATTTGAAACAATAAACTTTTCCTCCCCAATTAATGGGTAAATTCTGCCATTCTTGGATTCATTCTGAACTCTCTTTATCATCCCACACTTTAATTGTTAAGGAGTTGCCACCACCAACTTCCAGTAACGTTCAAAGTCAGCATGTGGGTTACCCATGCAAAAGAACTCCTTCAGATGGAGACTGTGCTGCAGGGTTTTACTGTTGCTCAGGTCTCCAGTGAAATTTATCAAGTTAATTTTCTTTAGCCCTTCAGATCCTTCCAAATTTTCAATCTTTTCAATGTTATTTAAAGCAAAATCAAAACATTTAAGTTTCTTGAGGTTGGTAACATTTAAAAATTTTTCCACTGGGATTATTTTAAAGGTAGAAAATTCTGGTACCATTTATCAATATGATTTCTTTTTGTTTATTGCTGATATAAGGAGAGCTCCTCCAGGGGAAAAATTACACAGTTACTGTGTTTGGCATTCTGTCTAATGAAGTATTCTGTTATCCCATCCATAGCACCTTTCTGGTTTTGAGGCCCGGGAAGCCTGCCTGGGATACCAAGGAAGGTCAGTAATAATTTAAACTTCAATCATTAATATATGAATGTTCTGTTTGTGCCACATGCTTGCCAGCACTTTGTATGTCAATATTTTTAAAAACTTTAGCCATTCTGGTGGCTGTGCCAGAATGTGTCTGTCACTGTAATTTTAATTTACATTTCCTTTATGACTATTGATGTTGATCTTCTTTCCTATGTCTATTGGAAATCTGAATGTCTTCTTTTGTGAAGTGTTTGCTCAAGTCTCTTAGTCATTTTTCTATGTGTTTTTTATCTTTTTGTCTTACTGATTTATAGGGGTTCTTTAACAATTTGGGGTATGAGCCCATTGTCTATTATATGTATGGTAAGTGATTTTTCCTACTCTGTTGATTTAAATATGTTATTGTGAAATTTTTCAAACATTTGATGGATAATTTGTGGGAAAAGTATAATGAATCTTTATCTATCATCATCCAGCTTCAAGAATTATTACTCCATAGACAATCTAGTTTCACTTTTACCCTATCCATTTTTACCCACAATTGGATTATTTTAAAGTCAAGGTTCCAAGATATCATATCTCTTTTTATTTGTAAAAATGTCACCATGAACCTCTAAAGGATAAGAACAAATTTCCACAATGTAACTAAAATGTCCTTATTAGATATAATGTGTCTAGTGAATGACAGGTTTTCTTATATTTAATACAGATTGATGTATCAATCTTTTCCTTTATAAACAGTGCTTTCATTGTCTTGTTAAATTCTTTCCATACTTTAAGATGTTAAAAATTTTCCTATACAATTGTCTAGAAATTTTATTATTTTTCCTTTAGTATTTGGATTTAAAATCAATCTGGACTTGATTTTTATGTGTGGTTGGGGTCAGGTTGTTTTCTTTTTTTAATATATAGGTATCTACACAACATCTTAATTGAGTTTTTTTTGGTATGTTGCTCTGTGCTCTGTATTACCATATTACTGTATATTAAATGCCTATGTATGTGTTAGTCTATTCACGAACTTTCTATTCTGTTCTATCGGTGTATTTGTCTAACCTAGCAGCAATATTACACTCTTTTAATTATGACAGCTTTTAAAGAATTCCTGCTAACTAGTACAACAGATACTCCAATGATGTTCTTCTTGAAAGATTTCTTGGCTATTCTTGGCCCTCTATACATTTCAGTGTATATTTTAGAATCAGCTCAACTTTTACAAATGAAAAACTAAAGTGTTGGAAATTATCAGATTTACATTACTCTATAAAGCAATTTGGAAAGAAGTAAAATGCTTGTAATACTCAATCTTCCAACCCATGGACATGGAGTATCTGTTAGCTATCTACTATCTATCTATCATCTTTCTATTTGTCTATCTATCATCTCTATATTCTTTATTCTCAATTATAGTTTTCATTTGCCTATCCAGAAGTCCTGTACTGTGTTTATTAGATTTATTCCTACTTACATGATATGTTCTTGTGCTTTTTTAAAAATGGTATTTTATATAATACTATTTTTATTTGTTGTTATTATTTAGAAATTCTCTTGATTTTTTCACTGCTTTTGTATTCAGCTACCTTGTGTAACTACTTATAAATATATATATGCAAATTCTTTTGGATTTTCTATATATTCTACGTGTTCAGTTACATAATCTGGGAATAACCTATTTTTTTTCTGATTATTCTAGCTTACATTTCATTTCCCTGGACAAGGAATTATTAAAATGTAGGGTAATTTACCTTACTAGAAGCAGATATGAATAATTATGAGTTTCTTTTTTTATAAAAACACCTCAAACATCCAATCCAACTTGATATCAAAGAGAAGCATCTAAAAAACCTTTTTCTTTTACTTAATTTTAAAAAACTCATTTATATTATAGAATAGGTCCATTACCCTTTCCCCAATGATGTTCACTTAATATAGTGTTCTGTAATGAAGTACGAGGTATATACATTTTTATCTTCTCATTTTCTGACTTTCTCTCTTCTATCCAACTATCAACCATCCATTCTGTAAATGGTTGAATCAAAAATAATCACAGGACATGGTCAGGAAATATTCAGGGAATACTTTTTATATACTAAAAGTATGCCTATTCCCAAAATGTTTAATACATATACACATGCATATATCTAAACTCATGAAATATTTATTTTGAAAAATCAATATGGTAGCTATCCTACTCTAATTTTAAAAATAAAATAAAACTGAATCTTAGAGAACTTAAGGAACATGTCCAAGGAAACTCATTAATAAGTAGTGTATCCCATAGAGAAAACATGATATAGCTAGTCCTCTAGTCTTTGTCAGTTTATATATTCATTGCTTGTTTGTTGTTGTTTTTAAAAAAGTAGAAAAAATTTATCCAGTATTTATTTTTTCAAATTGTAGGAGAATATGGCTTTCCCCCAAGATATGAAGACTTAAAACCTACACTTTAAAAGTCTTTAAGAGTAATAAATTTTTTAGAAACACAAAAATTGTTAATTATGTCTACATTTTGAAGATAGAAACATTGACACAATGACCTATGTATTCAAAAGGTCTTTTAAATCTATTTTTGTTAGGACTTTATAAATAATTTTACGGTGGTAAAGAGAACAACAATAAAAAAGGGCAAATGATAAGAACTATTATCTTTTCAACAGATGATTTTCTTTAAAAATAAGATTTTAATTCATATAAAATTTTTTTATTTCAATATTTTACCTTAGCATCTCTCTTCCTGGTTGTATCCCATACATTAGTATGGATATAAAACATTATAAATCCCCTATTATTTAGTTCAGCTTGGCTGAAATGCAGAACTTGAAGCCAGAGAGTACAAGTCATAATTAGAAAATTAATTAGGAAAATAGTGGCTATTATAACACACTATTACTTTGAGAAGACAAAGCATTCAACTAGCTATTATGTCTTAAAATATAGATAAGTTTAAGAAAAGCAACTAATAGGTAAGATACATTTTAAGTTAAATCTATACAAATTCAAAAGCTTCTCCATATAGAGTTTTTTCTCAGAATCTTTTTATAATGAAGATCAAAATATAATTCTGAAATACTTATAAATTTTTGCTTTAGTGGTTCCAAGAACATTGATGTATAAATGTGAGACTAAGAATAATTGTTAGAATAAATTATTTTAGAACGTTATTTTTCATATTCAGTACATTTGTTCACATTTGAAAACAAAGGCACAGAAACCAGAGAGAAAATATCTTATCCTTCTTTTTTTAACAAGCAGTTATAGAAAAAGCGACAGATTTTACCTGTTGCATGATTTTGGTTTTTTATCCAAATGGCTAACCCACATGGATAAGGACTGATACATGTTCATTTCTTTTCTTTCAGGTGTATATAGCACAGTGCTATAAAGAGTATATTATAATGTCCAAAAATACATATCTTTAAATTATTACCTGAGGGAATATATAAAACCATCACTAAATATATTTAATGTAAAAAAATAAGCTCTATATTGTTATAGCATTCTAACTGGAGCACTAGCCTGGGGAACTGAAGGTGCATATGTTTGGGATAACATAGACTCCTTAAAGTGACTTCTTCCTTATAGAGATTGTCTAAACCAAATTCCAGTAGGAATGCACTCTTCTCGTGTTTTTATAGCATACACGTTTGTTTGATTCAACAAATCCAAATCCTTTCCTGTGGTTGGTAAATCCACGTTGCACAATAGGTTGTACTACTGAGAATAACATTCTGCAGATGACAGAACCTAAGATGAAGAAGCAGCATGACAGAGATGATCTGGGTTTTGTTCACGAAGTGCTGTCCCAATAGTTTTTGTGACTTGAACAATCGATTTTTTTTTCTCTTTGTGCTTCAGAATTTTGTATCTAGAAACGAACCAATAATTTAAATCAAGAACTAGCAAACTATGGCCCAGGGGCCAAATCTGGCCCACAAACGAAGAATGTTTTTTACATTGTTAAATCGTTCTTTTGAAATGGCTACACAAATACCTAAGTAATATTCTTAATTCTTTCTCTTGGCCCATAAAAATTAAAAGATTTACTATCTAGCCCTTTGAGAAATGTTTGCCAACAGTCTTCTAGATAGTTTCTAGAGTGTTTTCTTGATTGAGTCCTTGACTCAAAATAAAAATATATTTGATTCTTTATCAGCCAAAGTTAAGCCAAAAACCAATCTAAGTGTATCAAATAGAAGCATGTTAATAGAAGGAAGAGAGGTTTACAAAAGTGTGAAAAGGCTTGGGTAAAGCCTCTGGTAGCATTTTGATGATCAGAAACCCAAAGTTACTGGCTGAGTTGTACCCACCCAAAATCATAGGTTGAATCTCTAACCTACAGTACCCAAGAATGTGATTGTATTTGGAGAGAGGGCCAATAAAGAGGTGATTAAGTTAAAATTAGGCTGTTAGGGTGGACCCTAATATAACTTGGCTGGTGTCCTTATAATAAGAGAAAATCTAGACAAGCAGAGAGACCCACCAGGGATATGCATGCACAGAGGAAAAAATCATGTGAAGACATGACAAGAAGGTGGCCATCTGCAAGCCAAGGGGAGAAGCCTCAATAGAAATCAACCTTGCCAACACGTTGATTTTGGACTTCTAGCCTCTCAGAACTGTGAGAAAATAAAGTCATTCTGCATGTGGTACTTTATTATGGAAGCCCTAGCAAACTAATACAAGGAATTCAAGGAACTGCCCACAATGATCTCTGGTCCTATGGGACCAAATGGTGTGATTTTCAAGAGGACACTCAAATGCCTCCATCAAAACATATCAACCATCCCATGAAGTGCATAAATATGCAGAATAACCATTTTTGCCTCTCTTCTACTTATCTCTTATTCTGTGAATATCTCTCTTTAGTATAACCTAAATTTGAATCTGCTGGCTGCAGAGTCTGGGAAAAACAGTTTCTAAGTTTCAATCACTTGCGATTCTTATAAGTGCAGAAAAGTAAGTTCAACAAACACAAGCAAATTAATTGTTATGGAGGGTAAAATAAGCAGAGGTGTCCCTTCCTACAATCATCTGTACTGGTTCTTCTAACTGTGAGTAATTCTTCAACAAAATAAGAACCAAATTTTTAATCAAACATGATGCAACTGTCTCTTATACTTAGATGTGCTCACCTTCTCCTTCTCTTTATGCTAAAAGAAGCATAAAGTCTGATTAAGATAAAGATGACTATACTCATCTTTTTGATGCTAATTTATTTTTAATTCACTTACAATTCCCTTTGGATATACTGAAATTAAATACATATCTTCAAATTCTGTTTTCAGTTAGAAAATGTTAGCCAGCAGACGAATGCTTCCTCATAGAGCAAGTAGAAAATTTATTTTTAAAAATACACAAGTTATCTACTTGAAGGTAGTGGAAAACTCTAGAGATAACTAAATGGCTTAAGACACTGGCATTGGGAGAAGCTCAGAACCTCAGAGTCTCAGACGGGTGAGCAGACTGCAACACCTTCTACCCTGAGGAAACTTGCTATTTTGGGGCTTGGATAAAATTCTGAGAATAGTTGCAAAACCTGAAGAAAACCCCACTAAAGGGAATGTATGAGGAGAGAAATTGGAGAAATTTTCAAGTCGAGTGGGAAAGCCATTGACAGCTCTCAAGCTAACCTATTGAATCCAGATCATCTGATAAGTGCACCCACATTGATTAATTTGGTCCAATCCAATGTGATGCCCCTTACTTCTTGATTTAAATCCTTAAAATCAATTCAATCAATTCCTAAAAATATTCCCCAGATTTCCGTTGAGACATAGATAGGTAGATAGATAGACTGATGATAGATTCTTTCAATTCTTCCAGTGTCCATGCTATATTCTCCTAATCCAGATTTTGTTCTCATCTGCATGGAGAATGCTGATTGCTGATGTCTGATTCTAGCTATGCATCTGGATTTGACTGTGGATCTTGTGAAGAACAGTATCCTCTTGAAGTGTTTCTGCATCAGATTAAAACATTATAGTCTCTACAACCATACAGGCTCAAAGATATATGAAAGGGCTACCCAGCTAGGAAGGGAGTCTTAAAGAATTTGTGGATTTATGATTTTTTGTTCCTCTTGATTCATTCAGATATTCCCATTACAATGTCCTGGATTCCACTCTTTCTTGTTGAATTTCTTAACTCACATATCATTCGTAATGAAGTTATGAATTTACATTCTGCTTTAAGCAAAGGAACTCTTTGTTTCAGGTAAAGATTATTGACACTTTTTCTATAAGATAAGAGGTTCTTTTAGAGTAGTTTTATAAGTTTGCTGGTTCTCTAATGGGGATAGAGCTAAGATTTTTAAGCTCTGAAATTATTTTATATCTGTAATATCTTTGGTGAAGTCAGAAGCAGCCATTTAATCTACTATCATTTAGCCTTATCTCTAACCTAAAATTCTGCTGGATCAGCACCTTGGTCGCCTAAACCTTGTCTTCAATAGACATGCCATTCTAAACAACCGTATATTACAAGTTACTGTCTATCCACTGCATACCAGTGACCACTGGTATCACATGTTCCCACTGATTATAAAACTAATCTCAGATTTCCATTATTGAGAACATATTTTCTGAAATCATTTCTAGTAGGAAATATACTAGTCTTTGATCAGTCAGGAATACAGAAACAATTCTAGATATTATAGCAAGTGCTTAAATAGAGTGAATTAGAGATTAAAAAAAAAAACCTTTGGAAAGTCTGATTGAGCAAAAGTTATGAAAGCTTTTACCAGAGTTTAAGAAATTAGGAAATGCAGGAAACACAGGACATTGCCTTTTAAAAATGTAATGTAATTACAATTTTTTGTAATTACTATTAATGTTTAAAATAACTTAAGAAAGAAAAAATTAACAATGGATAAAATATGAAAAAAATAGCTTTGTTTCAAAGTGAACTAGTGGTAATACCTAAAATGCTTATCAAAATAATTATTCTAACAACCAACTAAAAATGAAAACCTTAAATATCACCATGTAGTTGTTGACAGAACATGTATCAGACACCAATAAAGGACATAAGTTCCTTTAAAAAAGATACAATAATTTTAACTGTTTCTAGACAGTTGCATACATCAGGAAACAATGATACTTTCAAATCAGAGGTGTATGCTTTCTTGGCCATCAGACATCCGCAAAGGTACTTAGCTGACAATAATACTACTTGATTTAATTAAAATCCCATTTAAACCTTCATGTAGCTATCTGTGACATCAAATAAAAAGAATAAAAGAGCATGTGAAGTAAAGAATATATACATATATGTATTATATATATATATATACCTTAAAATAATGATAAAAAGGAATGATAATGAGGAAGGATCATAATGATAAACAGAAACACTTTATAATGATAAAATAATCAATTTGCAAAGAATATTTAGCAATTTTAAATGTGTATGCACCTAAAAACAAAGCTTCACAATATATGAAGCAAAAATGACAAAATTAAAAGGAGAAATAACATAACTACAGTTGGCAGTTTTAACAGGTTGGGTTCAGTGATTGATAGAATGAATAGCAAGTGCAAATAACATCTGTAAGACTATACAATACTTGAAAAGCTCTAGCAACTAACTGGACTTAATTGATAGCTTTAAATGGCATAATAAATTACCTTTTCAAGTGCATATAGAACATTTAACAGAGTAGATCATATTGTGAGCCATAAAAATAGTTTCAAAAAATTCAAATGCTTGAAAGAACAAAGAATATTCTACAACTACAACCTTGATATCAAGACCCCTGAAAGAATACAAAAGAAACCCAAAGACCAATATTCTTCAAGAAATAGATACAAAATTCTGTTGTAAAATTAATCATCTGTTTCTAAAAATTAACACTTCATGACCAAGAAGGGGTGTATTCCTGATATGCAGAATTGACTTTAAATTCAAATATCAATCAATGTAGTTTACCATATCAAAAATATATAAAGGAGAAACAGTACATGATCTTCTTAACAGATGTAGAAAATGTTTTTGACAAAATGATGACATTCTTAAGATGTTATTCTTCCTAAATTGTTCTATAGACATAATGCAACCCATATTAATACTTCTGACATAATAAGACATATATATTGTCTCTGTTCCTGACAGTGCTCCTAAAACCCTTGTAATTTCATAAGTGATAGGGGTGCTAGGAGTATCTTTTGTTCTAACTTTGGCCTTTTGTCTGGATTCCTGAAATAAAGCTCCTAAAACCGTTATAATTTGCTGAGTGATGGGAGTGATGGGAATGTCTTGCACAGAGCTCCCAAACCCTTTGGAATTTCCTGGGTAACAGAAGCATATTTTGTTCTAATAAAGCAACTCTGGGTGAGCTCTTGGGTAGAGGCTGGTCATGAGAAAGACCAAGCCATGATTAGAAGCTTGGAACTTTCAACTCCACCTCTTATCCTCTGGGAGGGTGAAAGGGGCTGGAGATAGAATTAATCATCAATCATGCCTGTGTGATAAAGCCTCCATTAAAATCCATAAATTACAAAGTTTGGAGAGTTTCTGGGTTGATGCTGGGAGGGTGGCACACCCCAAATGCACAGGGACCAAAGATTCTGTGCTTGAAATCCTTCTAGACTTCTCCCTGTGTACCTCTTCATTTGGCTGTTCATCGGTATCCTTCATTATCCTTTATAATAAAGTGGTAAACATAAGTGTTTCCCTGAATTCTGTGAGGCCTTATAGCAAATCATAGAAACTGAGGACTTGTGGGAACCTCCAATTTATAGTCTGTTTACAACCCCAGGACTTACAACCAGCATCTGAAGTGGGGAGTAGTCTTGTAGGATTAAGCCTTTTACCTGTCGGATCTGTGGTCACTCCAGGTAGTTAGTATCATAACTGAATTTTAGGACACACAGTTGGTGTCCAGAGAGTTGGAGGATTGGCTGGTGTGGGAAAAATGCACAACCATTTGGTGTCAGAAGTATTGTGGGTAGAGTAAAAGAAATAGTGTTTTTCTCTTAATACTCCAGCATGCTTGTTTGTAGAAATTGGAAAACTGTTTCTCAAATATTACATATGGATGTGAAAAAACTCTGTAACCGTGGGGCAGGGATTATACAGGAAATCTCTGTACCTTGCTCTCAGTTTTGTTGTAAGCCTACAACTGCTCCAAAAAATGTAAACTCTTAAAACAAAGAACTCTGTAATAGCTAAAAAATTTTGCAAAGAGAACAGAGATGAATAGGTTAAACTCCTGGATTTCAGGATTTTCTAGAAAGCTACACTAATAATGATAGTGGACAGAAATAGAAATAGTGCATAGAAATAGACATATAGGTTAGTAGAACAGATTAAATTGTCCCGAAGTTAATCCACACAGGGAGTGGATTCCTCACAAAATTTCAAGGAATTCAATGGGGATAGAATGTTTTTTTTTATTTGTTTGTTTGTAAACAAGAGGTGTTGTAAAAATAATAGTGAAGAAAATGTTGCTTGAGGTAAATGTATTGATTAATAGAAAATAATTCAGTGTCCAGAAAGAGTCTACACATAGACTGTCAGTGAAAAATGGTGCAAAGATAATTCAAACCAAAAATGATTTTACTTGCAACAAGGGTTCTGAAACAACATTTTTTTAAAAATTCACTTTTATATTATATCGTGCCCAGAAATGAACACAAAATGGGCCATGGCCCTAAAAGTAAAAAGTAAAGTGATATGATTTTTGCAATAAAATATAAGAGAAAAGCTTTATAACTTTGGGATAGCAAAGGATTGCTTAAATAACATAAGACAACAAGCATAAAATAATCAAAATAATAATGATTTGGACTGCATTAAAATAAAACTCTGGTCTTTACAAGATGCAATGAATAATATGTGATTAATAAAATTAAAGGGCAAACCACAAAAATACATATGCATATATACAAGATAGAAATATAACAAAGACTTATATCCGTAATATATAAGTAAAGCACTCTTAAAGCATAAGAAGAAGAAAAATGGTTACAGGATTTGAAAATATATGAATATCTAAGAGGTCATGAAAAGATGTTCAACATCATTAATCATCGGGAAATGTTGATTAAAACCCCAAAGAGAGGGCTTCCCTGGTGGCACAGTGATTGAGAGTCCGCCTGCCGATGCAGGGGACACGGGTTCATGCCCCGGTCCGGGA
>NW_020173929.1:5874970-6035412 GCF_003031525.2 Neophocaena asiaeorientalis asiaeorientalis | reverse complement strand
GAAAAAAAAAAAAAAAAAAAAAAAAAAACCCAAGAGATAAGACTACTTACCTAAAAGGAAAGATAAAAATTAAAAATTGTTAATATTAAATTTAGACAAGAACATTGAGCAACTAGAAATTTTATTCGTTGCTGGTGGGAGTGTGAAACTGTACAATCATTTTGATTCAAAGTTTACCAGTTACCTTTAAGTTATATACTTTTCATGAGACCTAGCAATTTCACTCCTAGGTACATGACCAAGGTGTATATATATATATATACACACACACACACACACACACACACATATATATATATATATATATGTGCAAAAGGACCTGTTCATGAATATTCACAGCAGCTTTATTCTTAGTAGATCCAAATTGGAAATACTCAATTTTCTACCAAAAAGTAAATGGATAAAAAAATCACTGTACATTCATATAATGGTATGCTACTCAGCAACAAAAAGGATAAAAACTGCTAATACACAAAAGAATTTTATGAACAAAAAAAGTGAGACAGAAAATAGTATATATTTGTTCTGTGCTGGTCTCAGCCTATCAATAACCAATGCTGTGGTTGGATCAGCTCTTGTGATTTTTATTATGGTTGCAAGATGCCCTTCAGCAAAAACCATCAGGAAACTTTGAAAGAAATAGGGGTTTATTACTTACAAGATTTGGAAAGTACACAGCACACCTGGAGCCACACAGCAAGTTGATGGAGAGAGAGAGAATCCATGGACCTAGAATTCTGCTTTTATTGGGGTTGAGGGTGGGGACCCACCCAGGGTTTTTCAAGTTCATTCTTTGTCAGGGAATTAAAAACCTAAGGGTGGGAATTTAAAGCGTGGGAAGAGAATAAAACAGGTTGCCCAAATGGCCTCTTATTGAAATCAACCAAGATTTCTAAAACAAAGAAGCCTCAGTGGGGGCAAGTGGCCTGTCTCTTTATCTAGTGGAGTGGCTGGCCCTGTGTTCATTTACCATGGCCATCTTTGAAGGAAATATCTCTGTAATGGATTCCTCAGCAATTAAACCTGAAGTCATGCCCTTGTATTGCAAAAAATAAAAAATGTCAGGGCTTACACTATAATATTGTATGATTCTATTTATATAAAATTCAGTATAAGGCAAAACTAATCTATGTCAAAAGAAATCAGAATACTGGTTTTCTATGGGATAGGGATTAAGAGTGGTTTATACATACAGGATTATTCTGAGATAATGGATATGTTCTGTTTCAAGATTGGTGGGATGGTTGTATCTGGGAGTAATTATCAAAAACTTATCAAACAGATACGAAAAATGAATGGGTTTATTTTATGTAAATAATCTCTCAGTGAAGTTGACTTAAATAGCAAAGAATTAAATTTATATGTTATGGCATATTCGTTACAAGAACCATTATGGAGGATTATGGAATTCTGTGAAATGTAACAAAACTAAAAGCTCAATGCAAGTATTAGCATAATGAGTATTTGCTCAATTAATTTCAAAATTGGTCAAAATCTGGTGTCATTAAAAACAATGCATAACTACTTTGAATACCTTGTTAGTTAAAATACATAGGATGATCAATAGCCAGTTTTTTTTATTGTAGGGAAAGATCTTTCCAGTGCGCGTTTCTAGTGGTGTGGTTCTGCTGACTCCAGTTTCACTTCATTTTCTTACATAACATAAATTGTTATGTACAAGAAGGTTATTAATTTGAATTTTTTCAAGAGGTAGTAAGAATTTGAAGGCATTACAAACTGAGGACAGAATCCTTCCAGATTTTTACACTATTTCCCCTCAGTATTTTACACTTCCTTCAACCATATCTAATTTATAAACTTTTCTTTAAAAAAATCTATTTACTTTCAAATTAGTTTTCATAGAAACATCAGAAATTAAAACACTTGACACATAATTCAACATTGTGAATAACGTTTTATTAATTATCTAATTATAACAAGCACGACAGACATTAAGTGGTTTAGAAATTCATGTCCTCTCTTTTGGAGGGAACAAAAGTACATAATGTACCTGAGTCACAGTTTTCATATATTTTGGTCTCAAGATCCATTACAGTCTTAAAATCTATTGAGGATCCCAAAGAGCATTTTTTTAAATGTGGTTTTATCTACCAATACTATCTGTATTTGACATTACAACTGAGAATTTTTTAAATACTTTATTTATTTAAAATAAAAAACCTATTAATCGTTGACATAAATAACATAATTATGAAAGATAGTTGTAGTTTTCAAAACAAAAATAACTAGTGAGAAGAGAAACATTCTTTTATCTCTTTTTCTTTTTTTGCAAATCTCAAGTCTTGAAGGACTTGTTTAATAGAGGACAGCTGGATGTTCAGTCTGCTGTGATATGCTACTTAGGTTGAGGTATGTTTAAAAAAAAAACAAAACAGCCACACATACAGATATATATTTAGAAATGGAAGTAGTACTTGTAAAGTGTGTTAATATTATTTTGGATATCATTGTTCATGTTATGAGAAAAAACACCAAGGGATAGTTTCTTAAAGGTTAGTTTTAATATAGAATCTGAGTCCCTATCAATGAACTTTTCTTGCTGTATTACATTAAAATCCATTGAATAGATCTTTTACTCCTGCAAGGATCTGTACCAACATGAATTTTTCAATTAGAAAATATTGGTTCGCTGAGTTACATACAACTTCCAAATATTGATTCAATTCATTGTATCAAAAATTGCAACTGTTTAAAATCCCACAGATATTATCAGATACACCTTTAAGTACTGAGAAGTTGTCAATCTCATATGGCAGATACAGGTCTTCCAAAATTCGAATTCTCACTTGAAATATCAAATTGTATGTTTGGTTTAAAAAGTCTACTGTTTTCCTTATGGGAATAGGCTGACTTTTTGTTCCTTTTTGGGAAAAGTCCACAAATATTTGTCAATATGCATAGTTCCCCTCTCAGATGCTTTTTCAGGTAAAAACGGTGTTGTGTGAAAAAAGCAGCTAACTCAGCACACGACTCAAATGACTGTACAAGCGTTTTTCCTATAGGCAACCATCTACTACAGTTTTCAACAAAGTGCTCCTCATTTTGTAACACAAAATACTAAATAAAATAGAATAAAAAATAAAATGTACTAAAGTTTTGAGATTTCATAAAGTTAATATTATTCACTTTCATTAAGGACATTCTTGTGTACTACTGACATAGCATTCTGTTAGTGTGTGGTGATGGAGAACATGGTGATTACTTAGCAGTCTGGTGTGGCTGCCATGATTCTTTCTATGGCATTTTTTGACCACTTTTGCTTTTGTAACATCAGGATAAATGTCAACACAGTGAAAAAAGGCCACTAATATCTTAGTGTTACTATGAAAATAACTATAATGTTTATGTTTATAAGCTCATTATCTCTTACTGATCAACATTGATGACAGTAAAATATCCAGGAGACCTTAGTTCAAACAAAGACGTAACTGTACTTAATTGAAGGAGGTCATTGTTAATCCTAGTCAATAAAATGGCTAATAGATAAATCCCTTTATAAAGATACCAGCTCAAATTCAGTCTTTAAAATGACACCTTCTCCTGAATATCTGTAAAGACAAAAGACAAAAACTTTAAAAAAATTTTTCATTTTTTACTTTAAAACTGAAAGTAACCAATTCTGTCACTCGAAGTTTCTTTAATGCAGTTTCCTCCAATACAATGCATTACTTCATTAATCTCATTGTTTGGTATTCTAAACCAAAATTCTATTATATTTGTTTGTTTGTGCTGGTGCCTGCTCTAGGTAGAAAATTAGTTTTTGAACAAATTCAATATATCTAGAAACAAATTAATGTCCTGAATTTCCATTATGTTATTCGAGCAGAATTTTATTTTTTTGCAGGTGAACTTTGCAAGTGTCAATGTCTTGAACTTCTGGGGCTGAATCACAGCCTCTTCATCCGCAAAGGGAGAGTTTATAGAGATGTAAGTGCTTTGGCCTTTTGTTCTGTCCTGTGCTATATTCTGAGATATAAATATAGGATGGGAAAATAAAAGTTTGGTTCTAAAGAGAAGAATCTTTGCATTGTGCTCATGATACCTAAACTACTGCCCCCCAGACATCAGTCAAATGGGCTGATACAGCATTCTGTGCAAAAAATAGCCAACCTGTTCATTGGAAATTCTCACTTCATAATTGCTGTGCAGTGACTGTAACAGCTCTCATACTTTATATGTAGATCCACCCTTGATGTAAGTGTAATCAGAACCCAAGCATTCATGTGAACTTGAAGTTGGTCTAAAATTCAAAATTCCCCCACAACTTTAGTGACAATACATCATTCTTTAATGTATCTTCCGTTGTATAAACAACCGTAGATGACTTAAAGGTACTTTCTGTTGATAGTCTTGGTTACCTTGCATGGCCATTTCCAGCATCCTTCAACTCCCATTTAGGTTTACCCTTTCTTCCCATTGCTTTTTATCTAAGAGTCAGGGTTTTGGGTTTTGGTTTTTTTGTTTGCTTGTTTTGGAAGGAACTTTCCCTCATTTTTCTCTATATATCTCTCAATATGAACATTTAAAATTTCTCCTTCACTGAAGCATTGAAAACCACACCCTGAAGGCAGCTGGGATAAAGTCTTCAGATCTCACCATGGACTCAATCTATAATTATGACCTATAAAGTGAGAGAGGTCAAGTGACAAGTTGGCAGCCACCAGTTACACCAGAGAAGTGGCAATTGGCTTGATCATTCACCGTGTGCTTTGCTGATGTGCAATAACCTTTGCAGATACATTAACCAGCCCCAAAGTAAAATGTTACAATTGACAGAAGCTTGACTGCTGTCGAGTTCAGTGCTTTTCATCTGCAATAACATCCTCATGAAAATTCAGTGGCAATTCTTAGCATTTTACTAGGAAACTAAACTGAAGACCATTTGAGTTGTTTCAATAAATTGGAAATTGTAGTAGTGCATCAATTTCCTTCCATTTTTCTTGGATCTATACTGCTTTGTTATTTTGAGGTTAAAATCCTTTGTTCCTTTAACAATTGTTTCCTTCACTTATTCATTACTTCAAAAATGTCTCAGACACTAAAACCTGTGGAATCTAGTAAGACGAGACACATGCCTTCAAAGAGTTTTAAGCTAATTGGATAATCAGTAGATAGTGTTAAGTGCTATATGAAAATAGCACCTGCAATTGCGCCAAATAGCATCTTTTGGATGACTTTTGACAGATGTGACCCTTGTAACATCATAGCTATAAATTTACCTAATTAGCTTGTGTGGGATGAAAAAAAGAAACAATTTAAAAGCATCATTGTCAATATATTCACAATACTGGATTTAGCACCCTGAAAGTGCCCTGTTTTTAAAAACCTGTAATAAGTCACTTTTAATGTCACTCAATCCTCCTAGCCCTGCCCGAAAAAATACAGGGAACAAATTATTGAACAACCTCCCTGACAGTTCCATAGATTTCTGACAAATGGAGGCTTCGGAGTCCCCATTGTTTACCATCTCCACATACAGAACTCAGTTAATGAAATGGCTAATTAGATTTCTGTAATCCTATAGTCATTGTGTGTGCGGTGACATTTTGTCAGCATTTCTCTTGTGGCTCCTTCAATGTGATATGGAACATTTTCCCTTAGCCAACTTGGCTTTTGTTTTTTTGGAAATGCAGTTCCCTCTGTCGGTGTAATGAAATCATTGCCCTCCCAAATACAGCTCCGCCATTCAGCATTTAAATAGAAAAGAATAGAAAAATGATCATCTCATTAGTCAAACAGGCCATGTTCAAAATCCACTTCCAAAATCTAATATTAGAATTGGATTGAGTTCAGAGTGGAGGAAGGACTTAGGTATTATTACATACTGTAGTACATATTCATTGACCAGCAGAATGTGGAAGATGAAGTCCTAAATTCTTATTCTTATAATCCATAAGTAAATTCTTCAAAAAAGCAGCGGCAAGGGGACTATTTTAGACAGATTTTTTTAGACTCTAACACCCATATTATAGCCAAGAAGTGAAAGATCAGGACCAAAGAGACAATCCAAGTACCAAATAAAAATTATATAAAATACTGGGGTGATAAGTAGTACTACCATTTAGAATTTAATAATTATTAAGTATGAAAAATCATAGAGATTTTATGTGTTAGAATTTTGATTAATATAAGATTATTTTCTAGAAGTTCTACTAACTTTTACTTTGAGCTACATTTCCATCAGGGTGGCAGAAATTTGGTATTACTCATGTTGAGAGTCCACACTTTTCTAGGAGATTGTGTCAAAGTTTATAGTTTTTAACTTGATTTGGAGATGAATGTTGGGTATAATTCTCAAAGCCAGCAATCCACTCAAGCTTCCACTGAGATATCTTCAATCTATTCAGACTTCAGGTCTAAGCCCAAAACAAATTACACTTGAAATATTCCTTCAGGTCCAAGAATGCCACCCGCTACTTCTGTACTGTTCAGATGCATGGAAGCCATCTACTCACTTTCAGACCAGGCATAGGAAATATCTTTGATTCTAAGAAACTATACCTACCTAGATACAAGATGGAGTGTGTACATAACTTCCGTTCCTGTCACCATAGCCACTTTGTTCATAAGCCCATTGAGCAATGACAGGGGTAGCTGAGGAAAGACTGGTAGCTACAGAACGGGTCATCCTATCCACTTGATTATTAAAATCCTCCTCTGCTGAGGCCATCCTTTCATGAGTTCCGACATAGGACATAAATATCTTCAAGTCTTTTGCCCATTCAGAGGGGTCTATTCACATATCTCTTCCCCAAATTTCTTCTATCACCAGTTTTCCAATCGTGTTCCCTTTAAGTCCCTGACCTTCAGCTAAAACACTGGCTACAGCCCATGAATCAGTGTATAATTCCATGTCTGACCATTTCTCCTTCTAAGTGAACAACCACTTTGTTCCTTAAGTTCTATCCACTGTGAGAATTTCCCTTTATCACTATACTTCAGGGTTGTCCCAGAGAGGGATTCACAGTGCTGCAGCTATCTACTTTGGAGTGGTGCCTGTATATTCTGCAGAACCAGCTATAAACTAGGCCCTCTCTTCCTCTACCAAGTGATTGTAGGGAATTTCCCACAAGACCAGTGGTGCAGGATGAGGGAACTAGAGAGAGATAGCAATGTAGCAGGAGTGGGGACCATGGGCATTTGGACCACTTCTTCATGTAAATAACGTGTGCCTTCAGGTCCTCTCAGGCCATTCATTATGGAGGCCAAGAAGTCTCATGATGTGCTGTCTAGAAGCTGGAGAACCAGTGGAAAGACAGAGGCATAATTCATTCTGAGTCCAAAGGCCTGAAGACCAGGGGAGCCCAACAGTGTAAATCCAGGTCCAAGGTGAAGCCTTAAGAACCAGGAGTGCTGATGTCCTAGACAAGAGAAGATGGACACCCCAGCACACACAGAAAGCAAATATATTCTTCCTCAAATTTTCTATTCTGTTCAGTCTACCAATTCAAATGTTAATCTCTTCCAGAAACATCCTCACAGACATACCCAGAAATAATGTTTTACCAGCTATCTGGGCATCGCTGATCACAACACAAAAAATATATATATTTCAAAATCCAGGCTGTTCTCATCATCTGCATTGGGTAGTCGAAGACACTCTGCGTTGCTTAGAATGCATTCTACTTCAAGTTCATTATTAGCCCAGGAATGTTTTATGTGGTCTTTTTCAACATTATTGAATTTTTAATTTTATCCACCTGTTTTAAGACTTTAAAAGAATCGTATTTGGGGGGAAAATCTAGTGTACATTTAATTAAGTGGATTCTCAGAAAAATATTTAGACATTACTGTTCCTTATATGGCCACTGACATAAGTATATTCTTGATAAGATGACTTAGAAAATTGTAGAACAAAGCAATGAAGAAAATAATCCATGTAAAGGGGCTTAGTAAAAGGTCAAAAACAAAGTAATCACCCCTCCAAATTATTATTATTATTACTGTTTTATTATCACTACTTTCTTTAATAAGAAACATTTTAATGAAGAAGACTACTAAACATTTTGACAGAGAAAACTCATTGAGAATTTTCCCTTTTTCATTAACAAGGGGGAAGTAAGAAAGGAAAGGATTTTTTAAAAATGAATGTTTATTTATTTTAAGTGGGCCATAAATATTGCTTTAAATTCCAAATGGAATTTTCAATATTGGCAATGAAGGAAAAGTATCCTTTTACTTCGGGGGGAATAAATATAACATGGGAGATCCTTGAGAAAATCACCTCAAGATTCTAGTACACAATTTTACAATCAGTTTTCAAACTACAATCACACTTAAGGAGAATAAGATTTGAAGAAAATAAAGGACTCCAATTAAGAGTCATTACTATTCAAGTTGAGTAGTCAACAATCACTTTTATTTTGATGTATTTAGTCCTTGGTTCACTTGTAATATTTCTGAATATGCTGAAATGGACCGGCGAATAGCACAGAAGAGAAACTAATTTAGTATCTGTTGAAGGGAGAAAATTTTTTTAAATGCCCTATTAAGTGATTATTAAATCTTTTAATTTCCCTGAATCATAATAGTCTCCAATTCACATACAAAAATGTGAATAATAAAGCCATCTTACCATTTGACATTCTTTCTAAGCCATTAACACCATTTTTTTCCTGTTCAGATTACTCCCATAACACTGGGGAAAACACTATTTGCAAATAAATAGTATGTCCTTTAAATCTCTACTGCTATGCAGTTTAGGATAAGGAAATAAAGAATTCATCTCAAAAAATATTAATGGGTCTCTACTAGATCTTATTTCAGATAAATTCCCATTACTTGCAAAGAGTTTCTGATTTCTCTTAGGATAGTTTTAAAAAACATGATTATCTTTTTTCTTAGTGACAGAGTCACCTGTCAAGCAGCATCTCCAGCAATGGCATGTACACTGAATACCTTAAAAATAGATCAGAAGTAAAAGCACATGCAATGTAATGCCTTTTTGCAAATTGGGTTCCTTTTAACTAACTTATCTTCCTACCTTGATGCTGTGGCTTTTAAAGAGCTTTATAAAAGCAAATAAGTGGTTTTATATTTTTTGAGATTGCTTAAGAACATTTGTATCTTCTTTATTTGGGCTCTTGCATAAGAATGGAGTTGGGAAAACGTGGTAATGTGCAAGTCAGTCAAGTTATCCACACAATTTTTGCACTAAATAGAAAGTAATTTCAGGTGTGGCCACTTTTATGATTTAAATACTCACGATGTGCATTAAAATCCATAACCTTCTTTTGGATTGATCCAGACACAGATAAAATTTTAAAATAAGAGAGCATAAAAGAAAGAAGAAGTGGACAACTGAACTTCATATTAAATAATGTTGAATTCATCCTAGTCATCCTTTTTTGAGTACTCTATCCAAACTCTGTTGTGTAACTGTTACATTTGGTTTAGTGGAATGAGCAGAAACTATGAAGCAACACGGAGCTGAATTGAACAGAACTTAGCCAGACACTGGGCAAAGTACTTATCCTTTAAAAACCTAAGTTTTGTCATCTACAAATTAAGTATAATAATGGCTGTCTTATGTATTCACTATTTGTATTGCATGAGATAATCATAAAATTACTGGGAAAAGATTAATGTAACAAGATTAAGAGCCAGAAATCAACCCACATAATATAGTCAACTGATCTTTTCATAAGGATATGAAAAGATACTCCATGTCATATGTCATTAAGGAATTGAAAATTAAAACAACAATATGATACCACTACACACCTAGTAAAATGCTTTACATTAAACGGGGTGCTGATGTGGAGCAACAGGAACTCTCACTCATTGCTGGTTGTAATACAAAATAGTACAGCTATTTTGGAAGACAGTTTCCTAAAAAACTAAACATTTTCTTACCAAAAGATACAGCAGTCACACTCCTTGGTATTTACCCAATGAGCTGAAAACATGTCCACAAAAAAATCCTGCACATGATTATTTATGATACCTTTATCCATAACTGCCAAAGCTCAGAATCCACAAAGATATTCTTCAGTAGGTAAATGGATAAATAAACAGTAGTACATCCAGACAGTGAAATATTATTATTCATGGGAAAAAGCAATGAGCTGTCAAGCCATAAAAAGACATGAGGAACCTTTAATGCACATCACTAAGTGAGAGAAGCCAATCTGAAAAAGACTCTATACTGAATGCTTCCAACTATGTGATATTCTAGAAAAGGCAAAACTATGGAGACAGCAAAAGATCAGTGGTTGCCAGGGCTTAAGGGCGAAGGAGGGAGGAACAGAGGATTTTTAGGGCAGTGAAACTATTCTGTAGGACATTATAACGGCAGAACATTTGTCAAAACTCGTAGAATTACACCAAAGGTGAACGTTAATGTAAGCTATGGACGTTGAGTGATGATGATGAGTCAATGGAGGTTCATTGATTACAATGCATGCGGCACTCTGGTGCAGGAGGTTGACAGTAGAGGAGGCTGTGTGGAGGGGGCAGGTGATAATGGAAACCGCCTGGACTTCCCACTCAACTTTACTCTGAACCTAAAACTGCTCAAAAAATAAAGTCTATTTATAAAGAATAGTTCTCTAAATCGGTAGTTACAACTTACTTCTTAAGATAAGAATATTAAACTATCAGAAAAATTTTATTTTTTTTTCATTTGCTATATTAGAAGGTATCATTTGGCCCATTTATTGGTAGGAAGAAAAGGATTTTAGTCTTCTGTGAAAAAGACCACCGACCTAAATCTTCTTTCTGAGTTTAGAAAGGCTTTGCAGTCTCTAACCTGAAAACGGGGTTCTGAATTTTCTATTGATTATTATTTGTATGCCGGTTTTAATGGGCAATTGGCCTTTTGTTGATATAGCTTGAAGTGTTACTCTGACAAAAAATTGTAAAGAGTTCAATAAATCTTAAGAAGCCAAGGGAGGACAGGGAAAAAGGTAGCAGAGGGAAATAAAAGCTATGATTTCTGAGCAAGAAGGTTGCCCAAGCAAAAGATCTTTGCCTAAGTGGGGCTGAGCAGGAATGGTAAAACATCCACATGCACAGCAATGTTTAAAAATCCAAAGAGGTAGTAAAATCAAAGGCCTCACTTGCCAAATGTCCAAGATGTAAACCAAGGGAATCCTGTTGTACCCAGAGTTCTCACTCAATTATCAGTCTCCCTAGGAGTGGGACTTATGTCACAAAGCCTTACTTTGCAGCTATCTGCCAATGCCCAAGAGAGTATGTCCATTAGTATCTTCCTGGCAAGTGTAAGTTCAAGGACATCCATCAGTAATAAATGACAAGGCCCATACCTGTTGGTGGGAGTTTACCTGAGTATGTTAGAACACTTCATACTATGAGTGTAAATACAGATACCAGGCAAAGAAGGAGCACGGGACATAAATGAAGTTCATATAACATAACCAACTTTGTATAGGGCAGAAACTAACTCTAAAAACTGGTACTGTAAACAAGGGCAAGAAAATGTGCTCTTTAGAAAAGGAGCACTGCACTTGGATTGGAATTTCAGCTCCAAGACTTATTAATTGATGTCTCCATCCATCCATTCATTCATTCATTCAAAAAAGTATGTTCAATTTTCCAGACACTGGATTATATGACTTGAAGCTAACATTAGCCATTTTTCTAACCCTCATTATTCATCATTTATAAGAAGGTGTTAATAATAATTGCCTGCCTAAATCAGTACAGTGATTTTTTTAATTGAGTGATATAATATGTTGTCAATACTTGAAGACTATACACTATGAATATGATGGTTATTGTTGGATAATAATAGTCATGTATTCATCAATTTCGATACAAACACAATTCACATTTAATCTTTATTTTTCCTAACTTGTGTTATTGATATACAAGTCACATTTTTCCCTAGTCTTGGAAGCTCACACTTTTTTCTACGATTACCTGGAATTGAAAGAATCTTACTACATTTGATACTCAAAGTTCAGCAAAGGTTCTTTTAATTTTTGTGAGAGTGAGGTAGGGTCAGGTGTTTATTTGTATTCAAGAGCACCAAATTCCATACGACAAATGACACAGTTGGAAACTGAAGTCCTAATTCTAGGCTACTGGGAAACACAAAAGAAGTGAAATTAAGGATTAAGGGCTGCCTGCTACTAAGCTGCAGAACACTCCTTGTTCTAGAGATGAAATGATTTAATTCAATTCCACTGCAGAATGATGTGAAAATAAAACTGATGGGAGAGCAAATGGAAACAGCTGTGTTTTACTGCAACACAGGCAGTCTGCACATTTTGCTGCTTATTTATAATGAAAACAGAAATTGTAAGTGACAGGCTGGGGATAGTTCATAAAGCAAACATTTTGAAGCCTTGAATGTACTATTGCTTTATGAAAGGCAAGCAACTTTTTAACTTTTTTTAAAAATTATGCATGGTCATTGAATTCTCTTAAAATGATGGAAAACCTTTCATATCGAAAGGAAAATGCTTGGGATTAGAGTAAAACAAAGTTTCATAGAGCCCAAAATGTATGTTATAATTTTCTAAACTCTGAGCTAGAATAATTTATTGATCAGAATTTACCTGGTTTAGAGACCTTGGGCACTAGACCCTTGGAGTGTAGGGTCTCTTCTGCCCACGTGATGAGAAGTTCAAAATCAGGCAGAACAATGCTGATGCCATGGTTCAATGATCTGGATAGTGATCTAGGAGGGAATTTGGCTCAGAAGTTGGTCAACTACAACCTTGCACTATGATTGCCAACCATTTTCTCTAATGGTCAGGCTTGCAGCTGAGTCTGGATGCATTCTTACATACTTTTATTATTCTGCAAGATTTGTTTTCCAAAGGCCTATTTATTCCCTCCTGCTTTGTCAAGACAGGTAGGAGGCTCTTCAGAAGCCACCCCTCCCTGCCCTGCCACACACACTAGATCTAAGTGATGTCTACTTGGTGATAAAAAATGACTACACTCAGAAGATTTTAATAACAATCTTAAAATCTTAACAATAATAATAATAATGTGAGATATTATAATCCAACTTGGATTTTTAAATGCCATCCCCTTCAGAGCAAAGTGGAGGATGGCTGAGAAAAGGCCTAGTATTTGAAGGTTGGAATATTTGTTAGGCAATTATTCACAATGAATCTTTTTTGAAGATTAATTGTTCTAGAAAGAAAGCATTTAAAACAAGTGGTATATAAAACTTTCATTTTATGTCATTTTTAACATAGTCCATGTTATTAGGAATATCATTCTCTAAGAGTGGTTACTGAAAAGGGAAAATTTTTTAATTCTAGTTTTCAACCCACTGTGTCTAATGCCTTCTGTACACTCAAAAGGATAAAACTGGATATTTGTGTTACTATCTTTTCTTATATTCAGTGTGTAATTATCTTATCAATATTTCTTTGCCAAATAAAGTGTCTACATCTCGTAAGTTTTATCGCAGGTCCCTATAATTATTTTCTTGTAAATTAAAATTCCTTTTTATTTTGACCTCCATATTTCTTTGGAACTAAATTATGAGGATTCAAATTTAAAGTGTGAAGCAGTCATCCAGAGGAGAAAGATTTCAAATGAATCCATTTTATTTCATTAATATAGGGAAAATGAGGTTGTATAATAAAATAAATGATATTATTTAGGTAATTAGGGGAGCAAAATTTCACAGAAGGACTGTTTCCAACTGCTTATGAGACTAAGCATGACTCATTTCACCCTGATGGACCTCAGCATTTGAAACTTCAGAGCTCACAAATGTAGAAGTTCAGCCAAACTTCAGAAGGTTTTTCCTCTGAGGCCAGAGATTGTCTAACAATGTTTCCGAATGCTCTGCTCCTAGTATTCACCACAAATCCATTAAATTTGTTAGATCTAAAAACTCTCATTTCTTTTCCTAGGCTGGATAGGATCTAAGGAATCTTCTAATTTTAAATAGACATCTAATTCTAGTAAACTTTCTTCATTCTAGTAATCCCTGTTCATTTAGTCAACATTTATTTAAGCCTACCATTGATGCAAAGTATGCAGCGCACTAAGATGAAGAAGGAGGAAGAAGAGGAGGAGAAGAATTGGTCATGGTCCCTTGTTTCAAAGAACTTATAGACTAATGGTGGCAGAAGCAAGAGAGACAGGTAAAGAATGACCACATGGCTTCCAAAGAAATAGTTAAATATTTTTTTCAAATATCTGTATTTTTCCTTTCCTCAAAGATTTATCTTGTTTTGTTTTCTTTTGACTTCTAAATTAGAAACAATTGTGTGCACCAATTTGCCACACCACAGTGGTTTTTCTTCCAACATATGGTGTACTATTTAACAATAATCAAAACCATGAGACTGAAGAATGCTTACAAGATGGATACTAGAGTTCACATCAGTTGCCATGATAGCGGGAATCTCTGTGACTTGTTTACCATTGATGAAACCTGTTTCAAATGTTAAGCCATCTATCATATAGATAAATCATTTCCACCATGTCTCTCAACACAAAACATGAAGGAGTGAAAAGAAAGGGTAGGGGAGCCTGAAGAGTATGGTGTTTGTGGCAGAGAAAGAAGCATATTTCTGAGCCAATTAAATCAGTGTTGGAGGCATAAGTAAGTTAAATCACTGCCTGAAACTATATATTAAAATACGGTGCAATAACTGGTTGAGAAACTGGGCTTCAAACTTTAAAACACTAAGAATATAAACCAGAAGTTCTCAGTGGAGAGGTAATATAAAAAGTACCTAGGTAATGTTTTAATATATTTAAAAATATGTCAATGTAATAGGGAAGAATAAATCTGACTCCATTTTGGATCTGTTTCTTTTACTTTAAACCTTTGTATTCTATTGCTTTTGCTACAAGTTAAGAATGTGGCTCCTAGCCTGAAATATACAGGATAGCGCATTCTCAAGGCTCTGACATTTAAAGGTATAACGTTTTCCCATTAATATAAAGATAAAAAGTTGCAGAACAGAGAATAACATTTGTCTTGTTGGAGGTTTACAGGAACTTTATGACCTGACCTATGTGGACAGATGTAAGAACAAAGGATTCTGACACCAAGAAGTTTGCAACAACCAACAACACCCCCTCTGCTTTTAGTATAAAAGAGCCTGAATTCTAACTCAGGTAAGATTGTTCTTTGGGATAATAGTCCACCATCTTCTCAGTCTGCTGGCTTTCAGAATAAAGTCACTATTCCTTGACCCAACAACTCATCTCTCAATTTATTGGCCTATTGTGTAGTGAGAAGTACAAGCTTGGACTTGGTAACATTAATAATGCTCAAAATTAATTGTGACAAACGGTGATCGATGGGACTAGGGTAGAGATAGCCACATTTTTAATTTATGTCAGTTTTAGATCTCTGTGTCAAAACTTATTCACACATTGAGCTGACAAAGCAACAGGATTAAAATCATCATGATAACTGTGTTCTTCTTAAAGCATAGTTTATTTATTGAATTGTTGTTGTTGTTCAGGGTGATTGACTTTCCATTTTATAATCACCTGGACATACTATGTCATCTGGATATATTTTTCTTAAGGAAATGCTGATGAAAATAAATGATATTAAGTTATCACGATCTGTTGAGCTAGTGACTATCTTAAATTGCTGCAAAAAGACAAGAGAAGAGAAGAAAAGGAATGATTATTGAGATACACAATAGTAGGGTATGTATTAATTAGAAGTCCAATCTCTGAAGTTAGATACAGGTAGGTTCTAACCTCCATTCTATCACTTATCACTAGTATGATTGACCTAGTTACTCAAGCACTCCAAACTTTAACTTTCTCATGTGGAAATGGAGAGAAGTATAAACCCCATTAATTTTTTGTGAGGTTTACATGTATACTATGTATAAAGTATTAATGCAGTGCATGTCCTCAAAAGAGTGGTGACTGTAATTTACTTTCCAATAATACACCTCCCAATAGTGGAAATTTGGAGACAACAAAAATAGCCTTTGACTCATCCTCTACAGTTACTCAAAATAATCATTTCATCAACCTTAACAGTGCATGATATGTGACTGAATGTTTCAGCAAGAATTACAACATTTTAGAAGTGTTTTACTCTATGCTATATACATTAAATTTAGGAGAAGAGTCTGTTTTGTAGTCAGGACAGTAAATTCCCTTATCTTGCACAATGCATTTTTGGACAAAATATCTCATAATCCCAATATAGTTTCTTTTTTTATATAGATTTATTTATTTATTTATTTATTTTATTTATTTATTTTTGGCTGCATTGTGTCTTTGTTGCTGTGCGTGGGCTTTCTCTATTTGTGGCAAGCAAATAGAGAAAGGGGCTCTAGGGGCTACTCTTCATTGCGGTGTGTGAGCTTCTCATTGCGGTTGCTTCTCTTGTTGCAGAGCATGGGCTCTAGGCTTGCGGTCTTCAGTAGTTGTGGCTAGTGGGCTCTAGAGCGCAGGCTCAGTAGTTGTGGCACACTGGCTTAGTTGCTCCGCAGCATGTGGGATCTTCCGGGACCAGGGCTCGAACCCGTGTCCCCTGCATTGGCAGGCGGATTCTTAATCACTGCGTCACCAGGGAAGCCCCCCAATATAGTTTCTTAATCTTCAAAATGGGAATAATCACACCTAATAAACTTAGATGAACTATACATCAACTGATGTAATTCTTTTCCACCAACAACTCCACTTTAGAGCAAATGGACTGTAACTTTCTGATATCATTTTTTACTGTGAAAGGATTTTCTGTGGATTCTTGGATTTACAACAACACTAATTATTCATTTTAGCACATAGAGGGTGTTAACAAGTTCAAGGACATGATTTATGAAGGAATCACATTTATATATATGCTTTAGCTTCACTAGACTCTTCAGAGAATTTTGTCAGTCCAGTCGATTTAACTTCAACTGAAGTTTCCTCTCGAAATGAATGAAAGATGAAATTCATATTACCTATTGAGTATAGCTGCATGATTTATGAAGGAATCACATTTAAAAAAAACTAAGTTAGCATAAGGCTGAAACAACTAACATGGAAAAAAAAAAAACCACCACAGTTGATTAGGAAGTTATTCAGTCTTTTAACAATATATGTTTTTCTATTAATATAATTTAGGGCCAGGCATGTATTTTGACAGATTTTTTTTCAGTCTGTCTATATATTTTTTGCATATTCACTAAAGAATTAACATCCCCCATTATTTTTCTTATTGATCTAGTCCATTGATACCACATCCACAGTGGATATGTCAGGTTGATGAGAGCAGCTGTGGCAAACCACCATTTCTTTCTTATTTTAAATGTACTGATTCAGCCAACTGCATTGTATGATTTAGGAAAGAAAAATACCCTCTGATGGGCCTAAGACTGCTTAACAAACATCACTGCAATTCTGAAAATGTTTCTACTGTCTGTTTTATGTCAGCCTCTGCCAAGAATACCTATACCTATACCTATAGTATAACCTTAAACCTCAACACAATGGGAGAAACACTACAGCTTAATATCAAATGAAGTGATCTTGGATTCTTTGTGTCTGTTACAATACACTTTTCTACTGATGCATGCCTCACAAGTTTTATTTCACTTTTTGGTCTTTAACAAAAAGGGATTTTGATTGTTTTCCCCTTCAGATGCAGCTTCATTTTTACTTCTACTCTTCTTGCAAGCGATTCAAAATGCTCCTCAAAAGAACTGAAACTTTCAGAGGAAGAAATGGGAAATTCAAGAAAAGAGTAATAATAAATGAGGTGAAGCTCACCCACACACACACACAAAACATAAATATGTACATATACATACATGCAATTATTTGCTTTATTAACAAGCTCTACTCTTCAACATCATTAGGTGTTGAATTTTCTACAGATACATTCATGGATTTAGAAGATTTACTCTTTTTGCAAATCATGATATTAAGAAAGTAATATTACTATGATACCAATATGAAAGTTACTGGTGATTTATATTATTGTTGTCTCTGTGTACATTTCCCCATGAAATATCTCTTCACTTTTTCAGTCATTTAACAGTTATTTATTAAAAGCCTAATGTGTTCTACTAGGCGCTACACAGATCCTGGATAGATAATAAGCAATATAGGATATATTCCTCTTATTCTCCTGGGGTCTTATTCTTTGGCAGGGTATACAAATATTCATCCAATAATCACAGATATATGTAAGTACAGATGGCAGAAAATGCTATGAAGGAAGAGTAGTCATTTTCGTAGGAGCTTTTAACAAAGGAGCCTGATCAGGACATGAGAAAGTTTACTCCAAAAATAAATAAATAAAGGACATCAAAGGATATAAGTGGATGCTAATAGAAAGACAGGAGAAGTTCATTTTATGTGCAGAAATTCTATAAACTTATATTTTTAAATGCCCTGTAAAATGGTATTGGTGGATTTGAGAGAAGAAAAGATAACTGGCATGGGGCTAGAAAGAGAGGAAAACTATCCATAATGCAATTTGAGAAGGTGGCAGGAGGCCAATCATGTAGGAACTCATAGGCCATGGTAAGTATATTGTGTTTTTCCTATAAACAAGCAGAAGGCACTGAGAGGTTTGAATCAGAGGGTTCAGTTGAGGTGATTTATATGCATGTGTATTTGTGTGTGTTCATAATATTCATTTTTTGTTTGTTTTTTTTTCAAAGGACATTTGTGTTTCAGTAGGGGGAATGTATTTCTTTCTTATAAATTCATAAATAATGACTTTTTGTTTCTCTTTACATTTTAAAATTCCATTACAATTGCTTTCTTATTGGAAAAGGTTTTGAAAGTATAATATCATATATTTTAAAACTATGAATATATAACAATATGAGTCAATACATAATAACCTGCCAAAACACAAAGTACCAGTCCCATATGGTTTCAAGGTGAATTTTAGCAAACATTTAAGGAAGACTGTATAAAATTTTCCAGAAAATAGAAGCAAAGGGAACACTTGCAACTCATACTATGAAGCCAGTGTTACACTAATATCCAAACAAGGTAAAAACACTACACACCAATATCTCACATGGATATAGATGCAAAAATTCTCCATAACTGTTAGCAAATTGAATCCAACGATGTATGAAAAGAATTGTACTAAAAGATCATGTGGGATTTATTGTAAGTATGCAAGTCTGGTTCAACATTTGAAAATCAATTAATGCAATCAATCACATCAGCAAACTCAAGGAGAAAAGTCATATAATCATATTAATGGATGCAGGAAAAGGATTTACAAAATCTAACACCCATTCATGTTAAAAACTCTCAGCAAATTAAGAACAGAGGGAAACTTTCTCAACTTCATCTAGAATATCTGCAAAAAAGCCTCATGCTAACAAGATGGTTAATGATGAGAAACTAGATGTCCTTCCCCTAAGACTGAGAACAAAGTAGGGTTCTTCCGTCTCACCATTCCTATGCAACATTGTACCTGGAAATCCTAACTCAATCAATAAGAGAAGAAAAACAAAAAAAACAACAAATGAAACAAAAGGTATACTGAATGAGGAAGGAAGAAATAAAACTGTCTTGTTTGCAGATAATATGATTGTCTATGTAGAAAATCCCAAGGAATCAAAAACAAAAAGCAAAACTTCTGGAACTAACAAGCAATATGAGCAAGGCCAGAGGGTATATGTTTAATATACAAAAGTGAGTTGTTTTCCTATATACCAGCAATGGATGATTGGAATTTCAAATAGACCCAGCACCATTGACATTAGCACCCTAAAAGTGAAATACTTAGATAAAAATCTAGCAAAATATGTACAATATCTAATACGAGGAAAAATACAAAACTGATGAAAGAAATCAAAGAAGAACCAAATAAATGAATGGTATTTCATGTTTATGGATTTAAAAATCTTGATATTGTCAACATGTCAGTTCT
This sequence comes from Neophocaena asiaeorientalis asiaeorientalis, assembly GCF_003031525.2. NCBI lineage: Eukaryota > Metazoa > Chordata > Mammalia > Artiodactyla > Phocoenidae > Neophocaena > Neophocaena asiaeorientalis. Next base: position 6,015,581 of record NW_020173929.1, on the reverse strand, counting down.
TGATTAAAAGCATTCCTAATAAAAAATTCAGTATGTTACTTTGTGGATATCAACAAACTGATTCTAAAATTTATATAGAAAAGCAAAAGACTCACAATAGCCAATACAATACTGAGGAAGAACAAAGCCAGAAGACTGACATTACCCAGTTTCCAGACTTACTATAAAGCTACAGTAATCAAGACAGAATGGCATTGGTGAAAGAATAGACAAGTCAATGGGACAGAACAGAGAGCCCAGAAACAGACCCACACAAATATAATCAACTGATCTTTGACAAAGGAGCAAAAGCAATACAATTCAGCAAGGATAATCTTCTCAATAAATGGTGCTGGAATAACTGGACATTCCCACCAAAATAAAAAACAAAAAAAACCAAAAATGAATCTAGACACTGACCTCACACCCTTCACAAAATTAACTCCAAATGGATTGTAGACCAAAGGTAAAATGCAAAATTATAAAATTTCTAGAGGATAACATAGGAGAAAATCTAGGTGACCTTGAGCTTGGTAATGAATTTTTAGGTACAACACGAAAAGCATGACCCATGAGAGAAAAAATGATAAGTTTTAGACTTCATTATAATTAGAAACCTCTGCTCTGTAAAAGTTACTCTTAAGAGAATGAAAAGACAAGCCATAGACTGGGAGAAATCTTTGCAAAACCCATATCTGATAAAGGACAGGTATTCAAAATATATAAGGTACTCTGAGAATTCAAAAATAAGAAAACAAAAAACCTAATTAAAAATGAAGCAGGGCTTCCCTGGTGGCGCAGTGGTTGAGAGTCCGCCTGCCGATGCAGGGGACACGGGTTCGTGCCCCGGTCCGGGAAGCTCCCACATGCCGCGGAGCGGCTAGGCCAGTGAGCCATGGCTGCTGAGCCTGCGCATCCGGAGCCTGTTGCTCCGCAACGGGAGAGGCAACAACAGTGAGAGGCCCACGTACCGCAAAAAAAAAGAAGCAAAATATCTGTACAAACACTTCACCAATGAAGATATACAGATGGCAAATAAGTATATGAAAATATGTTTGATATCATATGTCATTAGGAGATTGAAAATAAAAACAATAATGAGGTACCACTACATACCTGTTTACCTATTTCAATGGCTAAAATCCAAAATACTGACAACAATTATTCAATTGCTGGTGGGAAGACACTTTGGCAGTTTCTTACAAAACTAAACCTACTATTACCATATGATCCAGTAATTACAGTCTTTGATATTTACCCACATGAGTTGAAAACTTATGTCCACATGAAAACCTGTGCATGAATATTGATAGTAGGTTTATTTATAATTGCCCAACATTGGAAACAACCAATGTATCTTTTAAAGGGTAATTGAAAAAGAAAAACTGTCATTTATTTTTTCCGTAAAGAGCAAAGTGAAAAAAATCACTTGGATTTTGAAAGAGGTGAGCAAATATCTTAAATCCTATCAGTCCAATGAAAGTAATTAATATGCAATAGGTTTCCTAGGATATGAACATTCAGACTTGACGTTGAATTGTTTATAGAGATTATTACTTTATTTCTGAAAGGTAAAAAAGGCAGCACCTTTTGTAATTATTATAATTATAATTATTATTTATTTTATATTGAAGTATAGTTGATTTACAATGTTGTGTTAGTTTCATATGTACAGCAAAGTGATTCAGTCATACATATACATATTTTTTTCAGATTCTGAGACTATTACTTTGTTTAAAACATATAAATGTTATAATTTGTCAAATAAGACTAAAGATTTTTTATTATGTAAATGTACAATATACTTTATACCTCAGTTTCCTGAGAAGATAGTAATGCCCATTCTTAGAGTCATCTTCATGAGTAAAAGGGAAGCAGTATACCTAATTAGTACTCATCTTGGTTTCTTTCACTGCTCCTGTGTATATCCGAACACAATGCAGAAGCACACTTACATACTCAAACACGATCTTATATTCCTTATAGTTTCAGAATTGTGGTTAGGGGAAGAAGCACAGCCCTCAGCTGAGGTAGGGGTCAGCTTAATATGAATGCAGTGGTAATTAGACTGAAAGCGCTCAGATCTTGGACAATCAGCTGTAGAGGGAGGTTATACACCACATGCTTGGAGAATGCAGAACACTTCACAGTTCCATACCACATGTAAACTCTATGAAACCGGCCTCTGACATTCTTCTATTCACAGAGGCTCCAGAGAATTGGAGGGGGTGAGCACTGTGGATGACTGAAAAGAAGAGGCGAAAATCTCCAACAGGGGGTGGTGGTCAAGCACCTTCATTTCCTGGGAACAGTATAAAAGATTTTGCAATCTAGATAAGCCTCTTTTCATAGATTGAATCCTCTCCAAAGGGCATGTGAACTGTGCATAGCCATCAACTCCCCGAGCCAGTTTATTTTCTAACTACCAATGCCTTGTGTGTCAAATACCCACTTTCATTTTCTCCTCTTCTGGGAATAATGTTCACATTGTTCTGCTGTCAGTAAAATGTGCAAATGGAAACTGAGGAGGAAATTTGTTCTGACACCATAAGCAGTAAATAATGTCGGTCTGTTTATACTGATGAGGAAGCTGATGTGTCTTCTGTGTCATTTCCCTCTCGGCTGTTATTACTGACATCTAACTTTGAAAGAATGGTCTGTGATAAATGATAGTGGTTGCTGGCATGCTTTAGAGAGGTGAGTTTCTCATTTTAGGCATGGACACCAGATTTGCAGATAGCCTGAGGGTGTTGCAAAGTACCATCCAGCCCTCTGTCTTCTAGTATGTTAAATAGTAGCCCTGGCATTCGTAATTCCAGTTGTTTATTTCACACTCTATCTGCTGCAGAGCCATTCTCTCACTGTCCCCTGACCCCACATATTAAGATAAAAACATCACAGGATGAATACTCCACAACCTTTGTGAGGTCCAGTAATTTATCCAACACTCAAAAAAAAAAATGTTTTTTATGCACCTACTACCAAACAGGCAATGGGTTTAGCATAGGAGCTACAACAATAAAAGAAGTATAATCTAACCATATGAAGTTTACGTTCGAGAGACAACAATAGATGATAACTGAATAGATTATTGATATAATGGTTATATATGTTATAAAGAAGAAAACAAAGAGCTAGAATAGACAATAATGACATAAATTGGGCAAGATTTAATTCAGGTGAGGGCTCACTAAAATTCAGTTAGAGGGAACATTAAGGCTGAAAAAGAAGAAAGCAAAACAGAGAAACAGGGAGTAAAAACCTTCCAAGCAGAGGTAACATCAGGTAAACCATTGCTGAGCCAGGAAAGAGCTTAGTATACCTCACATCTGAAAGAAGATCAGTAAGGATGTAGTCCACGAGTGAAGGTGGACATTAGACAGCATAAGTTTGGAAACACAGAGGATCATGTCAGGAAGGACCAGTCAGATTGAAGGTTTAGGGACGAAATTTCATGATTATTTTCCAGCAGAGCATGGAAATATTTAAGCAGGAAGTGATTGACATACGTTTAGATTTTTAAAAATGAGTTCTTGCTACTAAGTGGTAAATAGAGGAGGGTGAGATTTGGATAAGAGTAGTTCATGAGAGTAGTTCATTATAAGAAACGAACATTATAAGAAAATGCTGGTTTAGATTTAAATAGTAGATAATGGGAGATACAGAGAGGACGACCCTTTCAAGACCTACTTTGGAAGTTGAATTCATAAGATTTGCTGATGGACTGTATGTAAACTTGAGGAAAATAAAATAATTAAATAAATGAAATTGATAAACTTTCCCCCCAAATCCAGAAGTAGCAAAATTAAAACCACCAACTCAATAAATAGTTCTTTGTAAGAGTTTATTGTGCATATAAGAACAGTTCACAAACTGTTGGGAGCTTTCCGATTTAAAACCGATATGAAGCTCAGGGGCCTGATGTTACAGGATGGCTTATAAAGCGAAAATAAAAAAGTCGTTTAATCTTTACAGTGATTGGCTATTGCAGTGGCGGTTGCCAGATGGCGGGGGATTGGTTAAAAGTGAGTACCTTATACCATTTTTAGGAAGATGAGTTAAGTTTCTCTTATGATTATCAGAAGCATGACAAGAAATAACCTAAGTTAAGTTTCACTTCTGTCCTAGTTTATTAAGCTAGATTTAGCTTTGCTTATGTGGCTTAAACAGTTTTGTCTCCTCAGAGAATTCTCAAGTCCAGTCTCAATTTATATTTTTAATTTTAACAATTCCTAGATTTCTGGCATGAGTAGTTGGGATATGGTGGTGTCATTTCCTAAGGTAGGAAAGCTTAAAACAGAGGCAGTGGGAATCAAAGTCGTTTTATAGTCAATTCAATTTTGAGGTAGCCCAGAAACATCCACTAGTATAACCAGTACAGTGGCATATCTTTGCAACTCAGATGTAAAGTTGAGTAACATAAAAGAGATTATTTATGTGTTTATGACAAAGCACAGCTTATGTTTATGTTGTTGAAATGCTACAGATACTGTCCTAAGTTTAAATTCATATTTCTTTAAGTCTATAAAAAAGTTGTATTTTATGAAATCATGACACTGTCCAGGTTTTTCTATTCAACCCTTGTCTTTTTACTGAATAATTGTACCATGTTTAGTTTTCTTTAGCTAGTGGAGGCAAAAATTAAATTTTAAAAGCTAGGGCACAGGGGAAGAGAGGTGTTCTTTCTCCAGAAAAAATATGCACAAACCGAATTTTGCTTTGCAGTTTCTATTCCCCTCTACCAAAGGCACACTTCCCAGGAATAACACAGTATATAAATCCCTTTATAATACTGGTGCTTGAGGTAAGGATGTTCCAGCCAGATAAGTAGCAGCCGCCAACCGTGTTAGGAGATCAATGTGTTATAATAGATTTTGACTGAATATGGTAGTTGCATTTGGAGAGGAAATAGCATCTGAGTGTTTTTTGAGATAAAAGGAAATTTACGGTCCATCTAGTCTCAATTTTACAGAAGAAACTGAAGTTCATGAAAGTTATATCCGTTTCTCAAAGTTATACAGATAATTAGGGGCAGATGTGGAACTTGAACTCAAGTCTCCAGACCGGAGGCCCCATAGTGAACACACTGATTGACCCAGCATGCATTTCTATCTGATGGAACAGCCATTTCATGAGTGAGCTCCTACTGAGCCTGGCTGACTTTTGGTGATACAGTTGCTTAATTAGAGTTATAATCCTTGCTACAGGCAAAAAAAAAAAAAAAAAAAAAAATCTCTGAGGGCCTAAGGAGGTCTCTTCAGAGTTTAAGAATATAGGATCTGTATATCTTCTTTGGAGAGATGTCTATGTAGGTCTTCTGCCCATTTTTGTATTGGGTTGATTGTTTTTTTGATATTGAGCTGCTTGTAAATTTTGGAGATTAATCCTTTGTCGGTTGCTTCATTTGCAAATATTTTCTCCCATTCTAAGGGTTGTCTTTTCATCTTCTTTTACATTTTCCTTTGCTGTGCAAAAGCTTTTAAGTTTCATTAGGTCCCATTTGTTTATTTTTGTTTTTATTTCCATTTCTCTAGGAGGTGGGTCAAAAAGGATCTTGCTGTGATTTATGTCATAGAGTATTCTGCCTATGTTTTCCTCTAAGAGTTTGATGGTGTCTGGCCTTACATTTAGGTCTTTAATCCATTTTGAGTTTATTTTTGTGCATACTGTTAGGGAATGTTCTAATTTCATTCTTTGTGGCACATATACACAATGGAATATTAGCCATAAAAAGAAATGAAATTGAGTTATTTGTAGTGAGGTGGATGGACATAGAGTCTGTCATACACAGTGAAGTAAGTCAGAAAGAGAAAAACAAATACCATATGCTAACACATATATATAGAATCTAAAAAAAAGAAAAGAAAAGAAAATGGTTCCGAAGAACCTAGGGGCAGGACAGGAGCAAAGGCGCAGATGTAGAGAACAGACTTGAGAACATGGGGAGGGGGAAGGGTAAGCTGTGATGAAGTGAGAGAGTGGCATGGACTTATATATACTACCAAATGTAAAATAGATAGTGAGTGGGAAGAAGCTGCATAGCACAGGGAGATCAGCTCAGTGCTTTGTGACCACATAGAGGGGTGGGATAGGGAGAGTGGGAGACGCAAGAGAGAGGAGATATGGGGATATATGTACATATATAGCTGATTCACTTTGTTATAAAACAGAAACTAGCACACCATTATAAAGCAATTATACTCCAATAGAGATGTTAAAAAATAAAAGAAATAAAAAAAGAATATAGGATCATCTTTGGGGCTGAGGCAGATCCAAAAACATTTTTATTTCCTTCCACTGCACTAGTTGCCATTCCTTCCAGGTTTTGAACAACAGCTTCTTTGCCATTGTGACTCTGAGGTTAAGAATATCAGGGTTTAGAAAAGCACAAAAATCAATCATCTCCACCTTGCACGTTGCTGAGGGTTTTTGAAAATTTCAGATGTTGGGAAGAGCTTTGGATACAAATCATAGTACATAAATTTAGACATGCAAGAAATATGATTTATTTATTATAATTGATGACAATTTTTGTTAAGAACCTCAATTCTGACACGTAGTAAAAATCCAATCTTGTTCACTTGAATATTTCTACCCATTCTCTGAATAACCTACAGGGTACAGTAGCTGACTCATGATACTGGGGAGGGGCAGGTGTGGAAGTTGCGGAGGTGTGAGGTCGAAGGTGTGGTGAATTGGAAGAAGGGACATTCTCTTTCCATCTTGTCTTCACTAATTGGTCCATGAAGATTTCTCCTAAATCTTCCTGCTCCTCACCTGATGCTGAGTATCTCAATGTTATTTGAATTGCATTAATCATATGACAAAACTGGGTCTCTCAATGGTGAATGTGATCTGGTGGCAACACTCCCAATAACTCTTAAACTGTTCACCAGACAGCCATTTCTACTATGGGATCACGTGTTTTTTTCAGGTTATATCATGGAATCCTATGGTGGCCCAGTTCTGTTCTTAAGCTTCCAAACCTGTGTGTGTGTGTGTGTGTGTGTGTGTGTGTGTGTTTCTCACCACCATCCCTAGGGCTTTCTAGAAAGAAGAGCATGGTGAACAACCAGCATCTAAGTTCTTTAATTCTCCTCCCACTTCTTCACTGATATCAACTGAAATTGTCACTGAGCCTGAGGCCAGCATAACCTGGCACCTCATCTCTTCTTCCAAATCTGTTTTATAAGCTCAAAATTCATCAGGATATGAAGTTTTGCAACCCAAAAACCATTTCCTTATTTTTCAGCAAAAGCAAATCATTTGAAGAGCAAAAGACTACCTAAAAGCTGAGTTTTTGTTTCATTTTTGTTTGTTTTTCCACATGTTCTCAAACTTCTACTTGTTTAGAAATATTCAATGGAATATCTTCATTTGTGGTCTAAGTATGTTAATTTATGGGAAGATGATTCTTTCCCCAGAAGTGTCACTTTGGTGACCTGCTGTGCTACAAAGAACTTAAACTTTTTTTTTAATTTTAGAAAATTTGTAAAGGTAGTACAGAGGTTTCCTATGTACTCTAGACCCAACTTCTCCTCTTGTTAACGTCTTATATCATTATGGTGTATCTGTCACAACCAGTGAACTGAAATTGGTACATGGTTATTAACTAAACTCCATACTTTGTTTGTATTTCCTTAGTTTTTCCCTAATATCTTTTCATTTTAATTTTTCCAGGATCCCATAGTACTTTCAGCCGCTCCTTTGGCTCCTCTTGGATGTAATAGTTGCTCAGACTTCCCTTGTCTTTCATGACCTTGACAGTCTTGAGAAAAACTTTTTGTCTTCCTGAAAAAGGAATTTTGTAGCTCAAAACCTAGATTTGTCTGGTACTTTTTTCATGGTTAACCCTAGGATTATGACTTTTGGGGAGGTCAAATGTCATTCTCAGAACAATATAGCAAGGATTCCTTTATCAGCTCGACTTGTCACCGATGATGTTAGCCTTGACCACCTGGCAAAGACACTGTTTGTCAGGTTCCTCTACTGTAATGTTGCTCATTTCCCCACTCTTTCTGTACTGTATACTTTGAAAGAAAGTCACTATGTGTAGTTCACACTTAAAGAGTAGGAGACCATGCTCCACCTCACTGAGAACAGAGTAGCTACACAAATTATTTGAAAATTTTCTCTGTGGAAGATTTGCTTTCCCTGTCTCCATTTATTAATTGAAAATTTTTATACAAGTATGTATTTATGTATATTTATTTTATAATCTATAATTTAATACTACACTCATTATTTTTTTGCTCAAAAAGTTCTAAATTTGAGCATTGGGAGTCCTTTCAGTTGGCTCCTGTGTCCCTTTGTCATTTCCACATCGTTTTACTTTTGGAGCACTTTCATATCTTCTGAAACTACAAGATGCTTCAGGCTCTTCCTGGATAGTTCCCTTCATCCATTTCTGAAATTGGCCATTTCTTTAAGGAGCTTTTGTTCCCTTCATTGGTTCTAATATCATTGCAGAATGATATTAGAAACTAAGCTCTGGGTTCTGGGTATGCTCATTGCTATAGGAATGTCATCTCATTGGCTCTCTTAGCATTCAGAGCTAGGAAATATATGCACGCATACTAACCTATGTATATACAAATATTTAAGGTTATATCTGTATATTTTCTATCTATTTCTATCAGTGTCTCTATTAAGAGCTAAATATGAGTTTATACTGATGTCTCTAATTCTAATCCAATATCACATAGTTCATTCAATAATGGCTTAGTGTCAACACATAAAGGAACACTATGTAACAAGTAATGGGAAACACAGTACTTAATATTATGGGTGGAGGATACTACATTGCCTGTATCTGAGTCAGCTTCACCTAGCAGCTAAGAGCAGAGATTTTGGAGCTGCTATGGCTATATTTGGATACTAGCTCTGCCAGTTACTTGCTGTGTGTCCTTGTGTTTAACTGTTGAATCTTTCTGTTTTTCAGTTGCCTTGCTTGATACATGAGGATGATAATAATACTTGATTCACAAGGGTATGTGGGAGGATACACATCACTCTGTCATATGTAAAACTGCTTAAAATATGACTTTCTGATCTATTGTTCATAATACATATCATATTAAAATTTTATTATTGTGTCAGAATATGATAGTATTCTGTTATTATATCAAAACTTGTTTGAGATGCACAAACATGAAAATGAGCTCCATGCATTGTGATATATAAGCCACTGTTCTATTTTTATGGTCTTGGCCTCATCTTAGCAATCAGTGAAGTTTAAGGAAAGAGAACTGATATGGTGTATACAATTATACTGATACAGTTAAATATGCACAGGCCTTTAAGTGATACAGTTTTAGGGCTTTTCCAAATAAGGCTCCACTAGAGTTCTCAAACAGTCTTGGTACAAATGGGACTAGGAACATACTAAGTATTCTAGCAAATAATTAAAAAAAATACTTTGAGGAAAACATGGAACGTTCATTATTAAAGGGAATCATATTGTAGAATGACATGAAGAAATGCAGGTTTTATGATCTGGATAATTTTTAACATTATTTTATAAACGCATGTCATCAACTTACAAACTTCCTGCACCCACATACACTTAACACATTGTTAGTACTTCTCTTATAATGCACATTTGGCTGAAATATTAATGAGTTTTTGATTCCACAGCACAATTCTGTTCACTGTTGCAAATAGGTATATTTTCACATAATTTCAGTTGTCAAAATTTGGAGGATGTTTTTCTGGTTTTCTTTTGTTTGTTTGTTTTTGTTTTTTGCGGTACGCGGGGCTGTCACTGCTGCGGCCTCTCCTGCCGCGGAGCACAGGCTCCAGACGCGCAGGCTCAGCAGCCATGGCTCAAGGGTCCAGCCGGTCCGCTGCATGTGGGATCCTCCCGGACCGGGGCACGAACCCGCTTACCCTGAATCTGCAAGCAGACCCTCAACCACTGCACCACCAGGGAAGCCCCCTGGGTTTTTTTTAATCTACATATTTTCTGCTTCTTGAGTTATGAATAGGTGAATTTCCTAGATGCATGGGCTGTTGAATTAGAGAGAAACAAGTACAAACCCTACTTGAATTCTGATTACCTGTGTGATTTGGCAGGATATTTAACCTCTTTCAGCCTAAGTATCCTTACATTTATAACGGGAAAATTTGCATCCATTTTATAGGGCTGTTCAGAGGATGATATAACGCATAAAACAAGAGCATGGAAACCAGCACATCATAAGCACAAAATATGTAACTAATATCACATCACCTCTATTAAAGAACTTAACACATTGCATTGTAATTGTTCACTTATTTTTCTCCTCAACTGGTCTGTGAACTATTTGAGGACTAGAGCAACTTTTGCAGCAGGTATTTATAAAATCAAGGATCACAAATTTAAAAGTCGTTAACCATTTTAAAGCTGCTAAGGGGCATTAAGCATTCTCCTACTTTCTTACAGGCAGTACATTGAACAATGAATCCCCTTCGCAATTTCTCTAGTCTTTTGTGAAAGTCTATTTTTTAAAAAATATGTTGGCTACCTCCATGCTCAAGAGATCTTTGATTCTTTTGCCTGCTTTTTGTTTTGCTCTGGTCTTTTCTCTCACTATTTGCTATTACAGCACTTCTCTTTGTGGTACTGATGTGCCTGCATATTTTAGTCTTCGCTCTTTGTGATCACTTGTTTCTTTTAATCTGTTCTACACGTAGAGAGCAGATTATCAATCTTGAAAGTATTGCCTATAATATATTATACTGATTCTGGATTTAAATATTCACATATAAATATGCCACGAGCATGAGTTTTATAGTTTAATCTTTGGGGCATCCAATTTTGCAACGAGTATGCCTTTGATGTTTTCTTTATGGTTCTCAGTTGTTACAGAGGTACTATTTGGTTTGAAAGGTTGGTACAGTAAAGGTGAGATATTTATTACTTATGCCATAACTGTAGTAAAATGGACTTTTTTTTTGCACATTATGTCATGTGTTGACACTAGGATATATATCAAGCATCTCATTCAACTTCATTATTTTAGACATGAAGAAGTAGATAAGTTAATTGACTCATGCAAATGTATACAACTAGTTATGAGAATATATGAAAATTGTGCTAATAGATTTTAACTAATTCCAGGTAATTTTGTACTATCTTATATCTAATAACATTTTCTAGTGCCAGAAACCCTATTTAATGACAATTTATAATGGTATATCATGGTGATTAAAACATATTTCTCAAATCCAAAGGAAATACATTTGCAGTAACATGTAGCATTGATCAAGATAGCTATCAAAATAAATATGAAAGATGAGTTATTTAAGCTTATTTTATGGTTTTGTGGTCTTGGAAGGTTTTTTCTTGGGATTCTAGCATCAGGTCAGCCATGCTTTTCTATAGTAAATTGGGCATTTTCATTTCAAAGTCTATAAACATTTTCCAGGTGTTGGTTGTTCCCATGCATAAAAACTATGGGAAATGGAAAAAGAAGAAAGGCCCTTAAAAAGTTCATATTATATTTTTGACCCACGGGCTTAGCTCTTCAAAGCTTGAGTCCCTAAGAACATTTAAAGTATATTCCCTCAACTTACGGAGATTTCCGGTGGCTTCACTGCACTTTCTATTTTTCCCAGATGTGTGTAGATCATAACAAAATCAGGAAATGGAGATTGATTTCCTGCTCACTTTTCTTCATAGTATCCAAGCTGTGCTATTCTATTCTGTGGCAATTGTATGATTTGTAGTTAGTAATGTGTAAACTTTAGATTTAATACTTATCGGAACACTACTTCCATGTAAGTTCTGATAGGTGAGGGATATGAGTTAGGCAAGAAAACTTGGATTTGCAAACCAAATCATGGATTAGCAAATCACATTTTCTACAAAGGCAGCTGATTGCTTCATTGGCAGGAGAGGTTTTTTTTTTGAAAGGTAAAGTGTAGTGTGCCATTTTGAACCTTTTATGGGATTTTGAAACAATGTTGGCTTTTAAACATTTAAGGAAAAAGATACTCTATATTTTGGTTCACTATCATAGAGAAATTTTCCAGAAATCAAAGATAGCAGGACTCATTTGTAAGTTACAAGAGACTGACCAAAATGTTTCAGCATATATATAATAATTACTATCTAAATAAAATCAAAGGTAAGCAATATATTTGAGCTATTACCATATTATTCTGAAAATTAAGTAGTATAGAATTAATGGTTTTATTCAAAGAAAGGACAATTCAGACATCAATCATATAGGCAGCATGAGTAAAGTCAGCAAGAGATAGGAATGTAATGACTTCCAGCAATGGCCGTCATCATAACATTTGCACAACTTTAAAAATTCTATAGAGTGTGGGCTAGAATGATAATTCATAGTAGTTCTTACACTTTCCAGTATAAAGATCTGCATTGTCACATTTGATCCACACAAGGATGCTGTATTGTCAAGCGACAGCTCTGTAGCTTCTTAGTATCACCATTTTCAGGTAAAGAATACTCATCTGGAGCTAGTTGATGATAGAATTTGAACTTGAACCTGGGTCCAATAGCTCATGCTATTGTATTCTATTTCTCTGTCTCAAGGGAGAATGGTAATTCTCTTCTGATCATTCACATTAAATAATCAAGTTTAGTTCCATATATTTTTAATATTAGGTATACATGCAAACATAAATACAAATTGATATTTTTTTCAATAAACTAAATTTTAAAATAGCAGATTTTTCAAGGTCAAGGTTAAAAAGTATCAAATAGCACCAATAAGTCTTAACATTGAAAATCACAGTCCCTTGAAGCCCCACCTGCTAGTTTTGTTCCTCAGAGGCAAATATTTTTAGCCATTTTAGTTTACCTTTCTATTCTCTCCCATTCATTGCAAGGTGCATTTTCATCCAGACCATCTTCACTGACATTTGATTTGGATTGCTGCTTTTTAACTTTTTCTCTTAGCTCCACCCATTTCAGCATATGGGCCAGTAATGCCCTAAGTCCTTAATCTAACTCAGGTTTCCAGCAAGCCAAATTCTAGCCTGTAGTATCCTCAGTACTTCAGGTTTCTACTTTTGTTAAAGAAAAAATTTAGTCTTGTAAATGTTTTCATCATTTGTTAATCTGACTGTATAAGTAAAATTTATAACTCATGCTAAGTTCTTATGTACAAATCCTTTAAAGTCAACTTGAATTAACTTATACTTATCATTGGAAGCAAGTGGGTCTAGAAGTTCTGGTATTGAGTTTAGAAGTAAGGACTATACTTATGGTTCTGAGATGAAGTAGAATTCAAGGTGCTAAGAAACTTTTAAAAGAATTAAAGGGTCCATAGGACAAATAACCCTGTGCTAGTCATTTGTCCCTCTACTCTTTTTTCTCAGTCTTGCAAATCCCCGCTGCAGAGAGCCACAGATATATCAGTACAAAGGCAAAAGGGTGCAAATACAGTAACCCCAACACACATTAAACCACACATTTTATCATATACTCATCACAAAAACCACCTATTTCAGATATTTCAAAATCATTAAATTGTTTTGCATCTTAAAGGCATTTCTTCCTTCATCCCCCTTTTGATCATGAAAGTTCTCAAGATCCAATCAACACAGTTTTTCATTTTTTTCTCATTTCAGTCTCTAGTAGCAGTTAGAAACCCTTGCTCATACTTTGAAAGGTGTAGGCTAATATTGGAATAGGTTTATCAGTAGACATTAAAATTGAAAAACGCAGGTGTGCTCAAAGTGAAACCAATTTCATTAGGATACCCAGATACAGAGATGGAGAGACTGGGGCAAAAGATAGATGGCTTGTTCTAGGACACATAAATAGTCATGTGCCGTGGAACCCTCTGATGTTTCTGTGAATCACTTGAAGGCGATTCATTTCTAGTAATGAGTCCAGTGGGATTCACACCCTAAAAATGCAGGCTGGTCTAAAAATGAAAACACCAGTTGTTTTTTTGTTTTTTTTTTTTCGATACGCGGGCCTCACTGTTGCAGCCTCTCCCCTTGCGGAGCACAGGCTCCGGATGCGCAGGCTCAGCGGCCATGGCTCACGGGCCCAGCCGCTCCGCGGCATGTGGGATCTTCCCGGACCGGGGCACGAACCCATGTCCTCTGCATCGGCAGGCAGACTCTCAACCACTGTGCCACCAGGGAAGCCCAAAACACCAGTTTTTTGAACTCACAGTAGGTAAAGTTAGGAATATATGGATTGTATATATTGGGGCGGGGTAATTTCCTCCTCTACCCCTCTTTAAATCTTGTGGCTGAACTAGTAATAACATTGACACAAGACAGATTAATAGGAGAAAAAAAAACAGATTTTGATTCATGTGCATGGGGGGTGTCTCATGGAAGCGGGACCTAAGAAGTGGTCAAAGCAGGAAGCTTTTATAGTTTTTTAGAGAAAGAAACAAAACTTTTGTGACAAATTGACAGGACAAACTCAGGTTTTGGGTGCCCAATTAATGAAGAATCTAAACAGAGTTTGGCCTTGGGGTAGTAAATGAAAAAAGTAACAAGGCTTGTTAATACAGGCTCCTTGACCTGAATTCCCTATCTGGTGATGAGGATGTCTCTTTATGTCCTGGTACAGTTCACATGGAAGATTTATTTCTTGTTTTCAGGGGAACAGAAGGGAGGGTGGGTGTCCATCTTGGGTTGACCATTTCTTAAGTAACTTTAATTTAAAATAATCAATATTCCACTGAGGCACATTTTCAGGCAACCCATCCTGAACCCCAACAGCTATCTCCATGGGAAAAAAACACATGTTTCTCATATTTTTCATCTCATTTTTTAAAACCTCATAAAAATGATGGATATACAAAATCACCATTAGGAAAACACTACAGTAATAATTGTTGCAGGCAAGATTGATCTGGCAAGATCAACGCAGGAAAGATCTGTGAAAGCTCAAATCTACGGGTGAACATTCCAATAGAAAAGTACACTGCGTGCTCTCATAGTATCTCCTCCAAGATATATATTAATTACAAAGAAAACAAAATGGCAGCTTTATAGTAGTGAAAGCCAGCAATCATCATTTTAACCAAATGATCAAGGTTAATATTAACAGAAGACATAGAGACGTTATGTGTCCCCTGATATGAGGCACTGAAAAGGGCGTAACACTTCCATGATATTCAATCTAATCATGAGACTACCAGACACACTCACATTCTGTATGATACCTGACCAGTAGTTTTCAAAATGTGACAGTCTTGAAAGATATAAAGAACTGAGAATCTGTCATAAAGTAGAGGAGACAGAGGAGACATGACAATTAAAAGCAATGTAGGATTCTCGGAAACAAAAAAGGACATTAGTAAATAAAACATAAATGTGAGTTTGACATTTGTAGAAAAGAACATTAGTAGAAAAACTAGTAAAATGTGAATTGGAGCTGTAGTTTAATTAATATGATTGTACAAATATTGCTTTTATGGTTTCAATAACCACATTATAGTTATATATATTAATGTCAGGGATACTGAGAAAATGGTATATGGGAACTCTCAGTATGACCTTGTAGTCATCTGTAAGATTCAACAAATATAAAATTATTTCAAAATAAAAAATGAAAAAAATAATATCCTAAATATTCATAAATAACACATAATGTTATGTTTTAATATATATTTTATATACTTTTCTATGGAGGGATATTATGTATTTAAGGAAATACAGGAATTATAAATATACATCTCAATAAGTCACCACAAAGTGAGCACATCCACTCAACTACCACACACATCAAAAAATAGAACAATATCAGCCACCTAGAAGTATGCCTTACAGCTCCTTCAAAAACTACTCCATCTCTTCTCCCCAGAGTAACCCCTATACTGTCTTCTAATAGCATAAAATAGTTTTGGCTTTAAATTTTATATAAGATAATATAACAAATTACAACCTGTTCAGTAATGAATGAAAGTTTTATTTGTCCTATATTCTCACCAACACTTGGTTTTGTCTTTTTAATTTTATCCCCCCCTTTTTTTTAGTCCCAGTGTTCCGCATGGCTTTATGATGTCTGTATAAAAACTTCAATGAAAAAAGGGAATTCATGTAAACACTTTTAAATGATTCAGCACATGGAGTGACTTTTATGATAATCACATTCTAAAATCTCGTTTACAGATCCCAGAGGAAGCCAGATCTTTCCCCAGAAGATTGATGTTACAAGATAAAGTGAAGCAATAACATTAAACGCAACATGACTTGGAATTGTTTAGGTGTTGCATGCTTTTACTTGATGGTAAAATTCTCTCACCCATTTATGTTCTGAACATGATACAAAACGCACGGAGAAAAGCAGAATATTCTACCATGATAGAAAGCATTAATAAGTCTCTTAAAGATACAGATATGTTGCACCCATTTTATTCTGATACTTGATTACCTTGATTGTTCCATGTATTATAGTTTTCCAAATCGAAATAGAGAGAAATAGCCCTATTTATCAATGCCATGTATTGATACTTCTGAAAAACTTTTATAAAACATTTAAAAATATTTATATGTGACTTTAACTTTCCCCTAATAACCCAATAAAGCCTTCATGGATATATTACAAAGATTTGCTGTAAAACAGAACTATTCTTTTTGTAAACAAATTTGTCTGAGTTAGTGCAAGAAAGACTGATAAAGAACAATTAAAATGATAAGGCACATTTAAGTAAATTTTCTCATACAATTTATATAGGTATTTTTAATTATTTCACAACAATCTTATGAGATTCTTTATTACATTCTCAGCTGTATATTCAGCCCCAGAGAGAGTTATACATGTCAATATGTAATTTGATTCAATTATGTTTTATGAGTTCTTATAACTCTATAATCAGAGTATATGGTCTATCATAGTGTATTATTTTGCCCACAAAAATAAAAGAGAAGGAAAGAAATCAAGTTTTTGTTGGGTCACCATATAATTATGCACATTTTATAGTTAAGAAAACTGAAATTACAGGCAAAAGGCTATATGGCTATCATATGGCAAAGTTTCAGCTCGAAGTAAGCTCTTTTAATTAAGATGCATTAACATAGTATTTCCACATGCTCATCACTACATTCATTCTGCAGAATACATGCTTATAGTTATATTCCCCTGGAAGTAATGGGAAATCACAGAATTGTGAACTTCATCAGGCTTCTAAAACTGTGTTTCTTCCTGTCTACTGTCTTCTCCTCCTTTTTCCTTCCCCCCATACTCCTCACCTTCCTTCCACCTCCCAGTTTTTCCTCTTCTTCCTCCTCAAGTCACTAAGAGATAAACATTTGAGATAAGGCTGGCAGTCAGCAATTGTGTCAAGTATTTTCAGGATATGACTCTATTAGTGCTACCAAACCAGAATAAAACTGGTATATCTCTGCTCAGTCCCACAAGAAGGTTCAGAAATTTTGGTCCTATTCTGATCCTATTGCTGTTACAAAAGCCAACTCTATAGTGGTCTGTGAGACAGGGGAGAGTTAGAATTGAACATGGTAAATCTGGCAGTGTTGTACTTGACCCTTCCATACGTACCTAGCTATTGGAATAAGATTTGGCTATTATTTGCCAACCCAAAACCAATGGTGGTATACCATCTTCTTGTTACTGCTGCTCCTGCCAATATTTCAGGTTTTTATCTCGGAAAATTTGACACCAAGAATCCACTTCCCTTCTCACCTGAACCATTTTATTCCCACGTATATGTGTGTTTTGCTTAATTTAATTTTAGTTTGACTTGTTTTTGAGAAAAGGGTTTTATGTATTTATTTGTTTTGTCAGTGAATGCCAGTATGCAAATAAAGATTAGGTTTGCCTGCATGTATTAGAAAACCCCAAAATAAACAAAATGAAATTTTATTTCTCTCTCATAGGTGATTGGCAATCAGGGATTGGCCTAGCAGCTCAACAATATCAACAGTGACATTCCTTTTTAATATCATGCACTGCTACACTGGAAGCTACCATGTGGCTAAATATGGCTTTGGAACTGATAGACAGCAAAAAGAATAAAGATGAGGAATCATGTGCTCTCTCTCTTTAAGGACTCATGTTGGAAATCACAACAAACAAAACAACCTTCTGCTTATTTCATCTGCCAGAACATAATCACTAAGCCAAACTGAGCTCCAAGAGAGTATAGTAAAATAATCTCATAATTGATTCTACAATAGTCTATCAATTCAAATAGTAGCTGTAGTTGACAAAGTTTGTAATTATTTGTCTGTGTGTGTATAATTATATATATATGTATATATACACGTATGTGTGTGTGTGTATATATATATATACATGTATGTATATATATTCCAAAATGGAAATAAGTTGGACTAAGTATATCTTACAATGTGCAGATTTTGGGGTAAGGGTATCAAGCACTTCAGTATCTGTTAAAGGAATATTTCCTTAAGTCAAAATAATATTGTCCATGGGGAGGTGCAATTGAAAATATCAAGCATTTTAAATTGGCTAACTAAAATTAAGTGCAACTTTTTACAGCAAATTAAACTTTTAATAATAAAAGGAACAAAAAAATTCATTCTTGAGAAAAGTACCAGTGATTCAGTATCGATGACACAGCTTTAAAAAAAATGTGGAAATAATAATTAAACCTATTTTCAATCATTAAGAAAACATAAGAATAATATTTCACCTGTTTTAAACATTCAAGTTATCAATAAATCTTGGCATTTAATATATGTAGTTGTATGTTTTATTTTAAGTTGTATATTATTTGGAAAATAATTTTTGAAAATAACTATTCTAGGGAGGCATCACATAACAAAAATATTTTTTTGGTCAATAAATAGTTTTTTTCTAAAATTATATTCTTTTATTTATGTTAAGAATAAGCTTTCATTCTAAATGTAATAGTTTGCATCTACCAACTCCAAGCTCCCAGTCCATTCCTCTCCCTCTCCCCTCCCCCTTGGCAACCGCAAGTTGGTTCTCTATGTCTATGAGTCTGTTTCTATTTTGTAGATAGGTTCATTTGTGCCATATTTTAGATTCCACATAGGACAAGTAACTATACTCAATATGCTGTGATAACCATAGTGGAAAAGAATATTAAAAAAAAAAAGAATATGCTTTCACTCTCAAAAATGTCTGGGAGAATAGATTGTGTGGTGTTAGATATTGTTCAGTGACAGTGTTTTGAGTCAAATTTTGTGTTATACCTATTTTGAATTATTTTTATATATTTAGATAAAATATCACTTGTTTAACTATATAAAATCAGGCCATTAGTCACAAAAATGGACTTTTATGAAAGGTTTGCTTGAACTTTCAATGTTGACCATTTACTGAGGAGAACAAATAAGCCTCTTATAAACTAAGACAGAATACAAGTTTCTATATTCCACCAATATGTCCCATTCAAATTTATATATTTGTGCATCTGCTTTTAAAATATAAATAAATAAGTAATGTGCTATTTCTCAAAATGTGCTAAGTACTCTACTTTGTAAAATTTTTTTTTTTAAGGAAAAGACAAATGCCAGACACAGGAGCAAGTTTCTTCTAAAATAAAAGGTCTGTGTACATGTACTGCAAGTAATTAATGATTACTTATCAAATGAATATGTGTTAGATTAAAAGGGGGGACAGATTTTGGAGGAAGTTAATCAGGTTAGATATGAAACAGGAGTGTGTGTGTGTGTGTGTGTGTGTGTGTGTGTGTGTGTGTGTGTGTAGGATAAGTAAAATAGAATTGAAGGTTAGTTGACTTTCTTATAACTTACATATATTTAATTTGTACTTCATCAGTTGCCTGACTTAAAGTCTATAGTATCGATGAAAAATTAATCAATCAATCTAAGAAAGAAATGGAAAATTTTATTGCAATTGCAAATTGAGGATTATAATCCAGGAACAGCCCCTCAGAAAGCTCTGAGAACTGTTCTACCAGTTAGAGCTCAAAGTTATATAAGTTTTTGAGACAGAGGGATGTACATTAAATAATGTGTTATTGCATATATGTGGAATCTAGAAAACTGGTACAGATGAACAGGTTTGCAAGGCAGAAATGGAGACACAGATGTAGAGAACAAATGTATGGACACCAAGGGAAAGTGGTGGGGTAGGGGGCTGAATTAGGAGATTGGGATTGACATAGATACATTAATTTGTATAAAATAGATCACTAAGAAGAACCTGCTGTATAAAATAAAATTTAATTTAACTTAATTTAATTTAATTTTTAAAAAGTGATGTGTTATTGACAGTTTGCACAATCCATATCCATAAATACAAAGTGGTGGGCCATTGTGACCCCTTACAAGATCAAGAAGAAATGTTATCTTTCAAGGAGTTGTCTTGTTGATGCTAGGAGAATGTTGCTTTTTATGGCTGAGCAGGTATTTTTGCCAATGGGGGAGGTTTGGTTGATGCATAAGGCAGATACACAATGCTCAGTAGAGGGGAAAGAGGAGGCTAAAGGTCAGAGAAGATATTTTATGTTTGAATTTTTCTTGTCTTGCCATAAAATATAAATTTTATTTCACAATATCATAGTGAAATAGTCCTTTGTATACAAAACTGAAAAAACCCACTAATAAAAAAATAAAAAACTAGAGAAATAATAAGAGAGCTCATATTTTTGAAGTTTGCCAGTTTCCTGTGGTAATAGCTACACATTTTAACCACAGCTACTGATGTATCACACATAATGTTTGATATAATTTCTTTTTCTTCTCAGTGATGCCATAATCCTGAAATTCCCTTAAGATATTTAAAAATTTCTTTTCCTAAATGAAATTTAGGGCCTGGAATTTTCTTCCTCAATAGAACAAACAAAATGCAACTATATTTTCACTTGATACCACTATTGTATAATATTTGGCACAGCTGTTACTGAACTGAACTCAACGCGCAGCAAAGCCAATCTACTGACTCAGATTGTGGTGAAGGAAAGTACAGCATTTATTGCAGGGAACCAAGCAAGGAGAATGGGTAGCTAGTGCTCAAAAGACCCAAACTCCCCTATGGCTTTCAGGCAAGGGTTTTTAAAGGCATCATTAAGGGTGAGAGTTGCAGGGTGCATGATCAGCTCCTGGACATTTTTCTGATTGGTTGGTGGTGAGGTAACAGGGTGATGTTTCCAGAATCTTAATCATCAGTCTTCTGGTTCCAACCAGTCTGAGACCTATGTGCTTGCAGTAAGCATGTTGTCACCATCCTCCACTGGATAGGAGTGTCTTAGTTTCCACAGAACAACTCAAAGATATACCTCAGATTGAGGTCCTGTGACTCTAATGATCTAATCATTAACTGCTTGAGTCTGCTCTTTGGGACTTGGGGAAGGCCAAACAAGAAGCAGAAGGCATGGAGGGGATTGCACCTGCCGGGTCCTGCTGAGTTTCAGTCACCCCTTTTCTTTGATAAACCTCCATCCAGAGGGAAACAGGGGTGGGACAAGAAAGGGAATAAAGTTTTGGCTAGAGAGGTTTATTATAACTCTGCAGAGGAATTCAGTTTTAGGGGGACTTGGTTTCACAACAAGGTAACTGTACAAAATTAAAAGTAAATATGGCAAAGCAAAAAAGAACACTGACTTATTAGGTTCAGAAAATTGAAGCGAAAGGCTAGTTTTACCACCTAGTTTATAATCTATGTCTACATACTTCACCTTTTCTAAGCCTGACATTTTCCCACAACACAGAGAAAATAATCACCTTCTAATATTGTTTTGCAAACTCAAATTACTGTGTGTGCATTTGTGCAATTTACACAGCGTAAACACTATAAAACTAAAACATTACAATGTCCTAATAATTTAAAGAATATGGTGGAAATAGAAATTTCAAATTTTCAAAAAAGGAAATTCTATTAAAAATATATAGCATTTTCCCCCAATTGAAGTAGTAGTATTTTTAGCAACTGTTAGTTTTAGGGAAAATATATATAAAACAACACCATTAGGAATTTTTTTTTTTTTTTTACATCTCAAAGATACTATCTAGGAATATCCCCCAAACTAATGTTCTCTTTAACATTGATATTTCAGATGTTGGACAAGATTAAAAGTAGGCGATATCCCAGAGTTATCTAATTACATGTGCAATTGTGAATTTTTCAGAAGTTTCAGGGGTAATGGTGATTTCTTAAAAAAAAGAGTAATAATTCCTCCAAACAGAATGCAGTTTAAAATGCAATTTCCCCTACTACCTTCCTGGTCACTCAGTCTTATAAGGAAAGTTGTAATTGGATTTATGTGAAGATGTTGCTGATGATGAGAGAAGAGAAAAGGCAACACTTCAGAGCCGGCCCCATCTGTACCATCTCTGCCATGCTAACTGCAAGGGGAAAAAAGCATAACAACTAGTTTTTATTGGTAAAGTCAGCAGATGTGACCTGAAGACAAATAGGGAGCAGATGTGAGGAGTTAGTTTGCTTTTCCATTGACAAATGTGGCCATAGCCATCATAATTGGGAAAATGCTTCAGCTGCAAAATCCGCTTTGTCTCCTAAGTGCCAAGCTTATGTTATTTACTCTCTTAGCAGTTCTCAGGGAAGCATAGAGAGCATACCAAAACCCTCTCTGAACTATTATCTGGGAATGTAAATTTAAACAAAATTCATTAAAAAAAATGATTGAACAGGCATATGTTGCCTGTTACATGGATTATAATGAAATGCACTCTATTGGAGTTTCTGTCATTAAAAAAAGAGAAGAAAGGAAAAAATAAGAAAAACAAAGAAAAGATAAACATGTTTGGCAGAACTGGCATGGGAAAAATTAGGAAGGTAAGAGTTATTTTGATGGAGTTGGGAGATAAGGAGTGTCAAAAAGGAAAGCAAAAAAAACTCTCATTAGACTTGGTGGGCCATTTCTGAAGGTGATATTTATTTCCTTGGAAAGTTCAATACGTTCAGTTATAAGCTTCTGATCCTTCCTTCTAAATATTGTAGGAAGCTACTGATTAACTATGCCTCTGTTGTTGTGGACGCCTGGTTGCAGCCTTTTAAGGTGGAGAAAAGGGAGCTATATCTCCCTTGCTTTTGGAGAAATCTCTCAACTCAAGCCACAGAATTAAGGGGAAAATGGTATCAATTCTGAAAGCCATGTCTGGTGAACTCTTACCCCAATTCTTTATTTTGTCTGAGTGATAAACTAGACAGGTAGGTAATTCAGTTAATAGCATGACAATGAATTATTTATCACCTGTTCTTTTTCTTTTTTTAAAGCATGCACCATATAAACCTAAACAATAATTAAAACACCAAGTTTCACTTTTTCTACATTGAGCCAATTTTTTTTTAATTATTCAGGATGCAATGAGTAAGATTCCTGCTGTTTGATAATCCAAATTATACTGGCAACCATTTTACTTTTATATGCTCCATAATAAAGTAATCCCTTCCAGTCACTTATCTTACTATTACCTACCATGTATACAGTCAAACTCAGTGTAAGCCTCCAGCAGCCAAAACGCTGTCCAGAGACCTAACTAGAACTGACAAGTGTATTTTCTAATTCAAACTGCATCTGCATGTAAGAAGGATGTGATAGAACAATCTCCTGGTATAAGATTATGTTTAATTTCTGTAAATGAAGCTAAAATTTAAATGAATCATGACATCCATTATCCATAAAAGGGGGCAACAATGACACTTGCTGTCGATCTTAAATTATGACTTGTTATTAGTTTTGTGGACCTCTGTTTCTCTAAATATAAAAAGAACGTTGTAATACCTAACTTGTCAGGGGTTGAAGAAGATGAAATCATGTCATATTTGTGTAAAGCATCAAGTCCAGAGGAGTACTTGGTGTACAGAAGTGCACACATGGAGTCTGACAGCCTGATTCTGACCTTTACTAACTGTGTGACTGGAAAAGCTCCTTAACTTTCCAAGCTTCAGTTTCTTCATCTGTGGGATATTAACTACATCTTATAATGGTTGAAAATTAAATAAGATAATCAATAAAGTGGTTAGAATGGTGCCTGACACATTGAAGAGGCTCAATAAATATTAGTTAATCTCATTCTCTTTTTCTTTAACTCAATCTCTATTAATATCCTGGAGAATTTAGAGTGAATGATAATACGTAATTCACCCATTACACCCTGAGAACTTTCTGACATTGATTTCTAGATCCCAAAGCCTGAGGCTGCCCCTGAGTGTTTGTATGTGTGGATTTTGTGCTAATGCATTGCAACCATGTTTCATAAAATCTTTCTCTGCTCCTCTCCACTCCTCTACAAGGTAGGCACGTTTATTCAAAGTCCTTGTTTTATCCTCCTATCCTCCAGAGCCCTACTATTTGTTCTGAACTACAGAGAAATTATATTGTAATATTAAGCAGCTCTTACTTAATACAATTAAAATTCATTGTTTTATAAAGTTAACTTCGAATTCATTATTATATTTTATGGGGGAAGGGACTTAAAGAGTCAAAGAGAGGAGAATATGCTGTATTTGTTCTCCAAGTCCATCCAACACCCTGAATCACTCTATGTGAGCGACAGCCAATGATAATTTAAATGTATAATTAACTTTTTAAATATATAAAGAACTTTTCACATAATAATAGGTCTTAGTATAAAGAAATACTGAAATTCTAAGTTTCCTGGATATGAGAGATAGAAGAAATTAGAATATGAGGGTTAGTGAGTTACTAGCTAAATTACTCAGAATAAGTTACATGTCTCCTTTGAACCTCAACTTGTTTATCAACAAATTAGAGATCGTCTAATTTATAACGTCTTCTAAGTGTGCTTTCATTGAACATATCGGCACCTGTTCAGTTTTCCCTCCACTCAAAGTCCTCCCATCATCCTTAGTGACTTCACCTTTGATATAGAAATCTCAAACTGCATTCTTGCCCCTCATTCCCAACATCAGTAATCACCTTCTTTGTCACTACAGACCAGCCACATTTCATTCTGTCCTCATCTGGATCTTGTCATCACTTGAAATTTTTTTAACCTGCATAATAACTAAGTCATGCAAGTTTCTGACCACAAGCTATATTTCTTCTACTATTATTATTATATTTCTTCTTCTAATTATTATTCCACAACTGTTTTGACTCTTCATCCATATCTACAGGGTTCATAGTTTTGGGAAATCAATTTTTCCTTGTGTTCTATGATTCCTCACCTTTCTTAAATTCCTTATTTTATCAGCCCAGATCACATGGCCTATACTTTATTAAGACCTTTGCCAATACTATAAATCATTTTGATATATATTTTTTACTTTTATACCCATCTAGCAAAATGCCAAAATAATATTCAACTCTTCTATACTTTCTTTATGTATGTGTTTAAATAACAGGAGCTATTAGGAAAGTCAAAAATTTAGTGTTACTATAAATTCACAATTATTAATCTCAAATATACCCTCAGATTATGCGCAAATACTTCTTCATACTACATAAAAACCCAGTCTTGAAAATGAACATAATTAATATTTGCTAGTAGTCACCTCCCTATTGGTATAAAATAGATAGATAAACAGAGAGGTGATATATAGATGAATATATACACAAATTTATACCAGGGAAATAATTTTAGAAAAGTACAATCATACTACACATTACATTTTAGAAAATATTATTGAATTTAAATACACATGAGTTTAACCAAAGATGAAGAAAATTTAATGAATTTGAAAGAGATCTGAGACTCTAAGAAATTTTACTAAAGATATGGCTGTCGTCATGGATTTTGAACTGTAGTTTTAAATTTTAGGTACTACAAATCTGCCTTCCCCTTCTTCACAAACAACCCATTTCCTGTCAGTTATATTACTGTGTCCTGTTTGAATGTGCTTTTGTAACCATAATTCGCTAGTTGTTTAATTTCAGCTCTACACTTATATGAATAAAACACTTAACAGCTGTCTTCTTACCTTGATGACGTTATTACTGAGATCTTTGTTATTTATATCCTTTTGCCCAGATTGTTTTGTTAGAGCTGTTTTTGTTTAGTTCGGTTTGGATTTTTTTTTCTATATCTTAAAAAGTGTTAATGAGGGCTACAATGTCAATATTCTTGCATTTTCAAAAGTTTCTTTCATTAATCCTCATACATTATCCATATCCTCACTTAGGATAAAAGTTACAGGAGGGCAGGGAATTTTCTGGTTCACTATTCAGTTTCTAAGACCCATAACAACACTTTGACATATTAGAAGCACCATAAATATTTATCAAATGAATGAATGAATAAAATAAAACCACAGTCAGGACTTGGGATCATATCAGAGGCATTTTCCAAAATGTTCAGAATGACTAAAGTCACATAGGATAGGGAATTGGTTATTTCATTAAGATATTAAGTGACTTAAACCTTAGTAGTTTTTGTTTAAAGTTTAAACGGTTCACAGTTAAGAAAAAAAAGATGATATTTTAAACAACTGTGGCAGAACACTCTTTGACATAAGTTGAAGTGAAATCGTTTTGGATCCATCTCCTAGAGTAATGGAAATAAAAACAAAAATAAACAAATGGGACATAATTTAACTTAAGAGCTTCTGCACAGCAAAGAAAACCATAAACAAAACAAAAAGACAACTTACAGAATGGGAGAAAATATTTGCAAATGATGTGACTGACAAGGGATTAATCTCCAAAATATGCAAACAGCTCATATAGCTCAATATCAAAAAAAAGAACCAAATCAAAAAAATAGGCAGAAAACCTAAAAAAGACATTTCTCCAAAGAAGACATAAAAATGGCCAAAAGGCATATGAAAAAATGCTCAGCTTCACTAACTATTAGAGAAATGCAAATCAAAACTACAATGAGGTTTCACCTCATACTGGTCAGAATGGCTATCATCAAAAAGTTTACAAATAATAAATGCTAGAAAGGGTGTGGAGAAAAGTGAACCCTCCTACAATATTGGTGGGAATGTAAATTGGTACAGCCACTATGGAGAACAGTATGGAGGTTCCTTAAAAAACTAAAAATAGAGCTACCATATTATCCTGCAGTCCCGCTCCTGGGCATATATCTAGAGAAAACATAATTTGAATGGATACATGCACCCCAGTGTTCATAGCAGCACTATTTAAAATAGCCAAGACATGGAAACGACCTAAGCATCAATGGACAGATAAACAGATAGAGAAGATGTGAGATATATAGACAGATAGATTGATATATCTATCTATCTATCTATCTATCTATATATATATAATGGAATATTATTCAGCCATAAAAGAGAATGAAATAATGCCATTTGCAGCAACATGGATGGACCTGGGGATTATCATAATAAGTGAAATAAGCCATACAGAAATAGATAAATATCATATGATATTACTTACATGTGGAATCTTAAAAAATTATACAAATGAACTTATTTACAAAACAGAAATAGACTCATAGACATAGAAAACAAACTTATGTTGATAGATAAATATCATATGATATTACTTACATGTGGAATCTTAAAAAATTATAAAAATTAACTTATTTACAAAACAGAAATAGACTCACAGACATAGAAAACAAACATGTTTACTAGAGTGGAAGGGGGAGGGATAAAATAGGAGTTTGGGATTAAAATATACACACTGAGGAGGAGCTTCAAGATGGCAGAAGAGGAAGATGCTGGGATCACCTTCCTCCCCACAGATACATCAGAAATACATCTACATGTGGAACAACTCCTACAGAACACCTACTGAACACTGGCAGAAGACCTCAGACCTCCCAAAAGGCAAGAAACTCCCCATGTACCTGGGTAGGGCAAAAGAAAAAAGGAAAAACAGAGACAAAAGAATAGGGATGGGACCTGGACCAGTGGGAGGGAGCCATGAAGGAGGAAAGGTTTCCACACACTAGGAAGCCCCTTCGTGGGTGGAGACTGTGGGTGGCAGAGGGGGGGAGATTTGGAGCCACAGAAGAGAGCGCAGCAACAGGGGTGCAGAGGGCAAAGTGGAAAGATTCCCACACAGAGGATCAGTGCCGACCAGCACTCACCAGCCCGAGAGGCTTGTCTGCTCACCCACTGGGGCGGGCGGGGCTGGGAGCTGAGGCTTAGGCTTCGGAGGTCGGATCCCAGGGAGAGGACTGTGGTTGGTCGTGTGAACACAGCCTGAAGGGAGCTAGCGTACCACAGCTAGTCGGGAGGGAGTCCGGGAAAAAGTCTGGAGCTGCCGAAGAGGCAAGAGACTTTTTCTTGCCTCTTTGTTTTTTGGTGAGCGAGAAGAGGGGATTCAGAACGCTGCTTAAAGTAGCTCCAGAGATGGGCGCTAAACGCGGCTATCAGCAAGGACCCCAGAGACGGGCATGAGACGCTAAGGCTGCTGCTGCAGCCACCAAGAAGCCTGCGTGCAAGCACAGGTCACTATCCACACCTCTCCTCCCAGGAGCCTATACACCCGCCACTGCCAGGGTCCCGTGATCCAGGGATAACTTCCCTGGGAGAACACACGGCGTGCCTCAGGCTGGTGCAACGTTACACCAGCCTCTGCCTCCACAGGCTCGCATCGCATCCGTACCCCTCCCTCACCCCGGCCTGAGTGAGACAGAGCCCCCAAAGCAGCTGCTCCTTTAACCCTGTCCTATCTGAGTGAAGAACAGACGCCCTCAGGTGACCTACACACAGAGGCGGGTCCAAATCCCAAGCTGAAACCCGGGAGCTGAGCGAACAAAGAAGAGAAAGGGAAAAATTTCCCAGCAACTTCAGGGGCAGCGGATTAAATCTCCACAATCAACTTGATGTACGCTGCATCTGTGGAATACCTGAATAGACAACGAATCACCCCAAATTGAAGAGGTGGACTTAGGGAGCAACGATATATATATATTTTTCCCTTTTTCTCTTTTTGTGAGTGTGTATGTGTATGCTTCTGTGTGTGATTTTGTCTGTATAGCTTTGCTTCTGGGGCGGGCGGGGCTGGGAGCTGAGGCTTAGGCTTCGGAGGTCGGATCCCAGGGAGAGGACTGTGGTTGGTCGTGTGAACACAGCCTGAAGGGAGCTAGCGTACCACAGCTAGTCGGGAGGGAGTCCGGGAAAAAGTCTGGAGCTGCCGAAGAGGCAAGAGACTTTTTCTTGCCTCTTTGTTTTTTGGTGAGCGAGAAGAGGGGATTCAGAACGCTGCTTAAAGTAGCTCCAGAGATGGGCGCTAAACGCGGCTATCAGCAAGGACCCCAGAGACGGGCATGAGACGCTAAGGCTGCTGCTGCAGCCACCAAGAAGCCTGCGTGCAAGCACAGGTCACTATCCACACCTCTCCTCCCAGGAGCCTATACACCCGCCACTGCCAGGGTCCCGTGATCCAGGGATAACTTCCCTGGGAGAACACACGGCGTGCCTCAGGCTGGTGCAACGTTACACCAGCCTCTGCCTCCACAGGCTCGCATCGCATCCGTACCCCTCCCTCACCCCGGCCTGAGTGAGACAGAGCCCCCAAAGCAGCTGCTCCTTTAACCCTGTCCTATCTGAGTGAAGAACAGACGCCCTCAGGTGACCTACACACAGAGGCGGGTCCAAATCCCAAGCTGAAACCCGGGAGCTGAGCGAACAAAGAAGAGAAAGGGAAAAATTTCCCAGCAACTTCAGGGGCAGCGGATTAAATCTCCACAATCAACTTGATGTACGCTGCATCTGTGGAATACCTGAATAGACAACGAATCACCCCAAATTGAAGAGGTGGACTTAGGGAGCAACGATATATATATATTTTTCCCTTTTTCTCTTTTTGTGAGTGTGTATGTGTATGCTTCTGTGTGTGATTTTGTCTGTATAGCTTTGCTTTTACCATTTGTCCTAGGGTTCTGTCTGTTCAGTTTTTGTGTGTGTGTTTCTTTTTTATTACTTAAAAAGTTTTATCCTTAATAATTATTTTTTAATAACTTTATTTTATTTTTTTAATTTATTTTATTTTATCTTCTTTCTTTTGTTCTTTCTTTTCTCCCTTTTATTCGGAGCCACGTGGAGGAGAGGCTCTTGGTGTTCCAGCCAGGTGTCAGGGCTGTGCCACTGAGGTGGGAGATCCAAGTTCAGGACACTGGTCCACCAGAGACCTCATGGATCCACATCACATCAATCAGCGAAAATCTGCTAGAGATCTCCATCTCAATGCCAAGACCCAGCTCCACTCAATGACCAGCAAGCTCCAGTGCTGGACACCCTATGACAAACAACTAGCAAGACAGGAACACAACCCCATCCATTAGCAGAGAGGCTGCCTAAAATCATAATAAGGCCAGAGACACCACAAAACACCACCAGACGTGGACCTGCCCACCAGAAAGAAAAGATCCAGCCTCATCCACCAGAACACAGGCACTAGTCCCCTCCACCAGGAGGCCTACACAACCCACTGAACCAACCTTAGCCACTGTGGAGAGACACCAAAAACAACAGAAACTACGAATTTGCAGCCTGCGAAAAGGAGACCCCCAAAACAGTAAAAGTTAAGCAAAATGAGAAGACAGAGAAACACACAGCAGATAAAGGAGCAAGGCAAAAACCCAGCAAGCCTAAAAAATGAAGAGGCAATAGGCAGTCTACCTGAAAAAGAATTCAGAATAATGATGGTAAACATGATCCAAAATCTTGGAAATAGAATGGAGAAAACACAAGAAACGTTTAACAGGACCTAGAAGAACTAAAGTGCAAACAAACACTGATGAACAACACAATAAATGAAATTAAAAATTCACTAGAAGGGATCAGTAGCAGAATAACTGAGGCAGAAGAACGGATAAGTGACCTGGAAGATAAAATACTGTAAATAATTACTGCAGAGCAGAATAAAGAAAAAAAAGAATGGGCTTCCCTTGTGGCGCAGTGGTTGAGAGTCTGCCTGCCAATGGCGGGGATGTGGGTTCGTGCCCCGGTCCGGGAAGATCCCACATGCCGCAGAGTGGCTGCACCCGTGAGCCATGGCCGCTGAGTCTCTGCGTCCAGAGCCTGTGCTCCACAACGGGGGAGGACACAACAGTGAGAGGCCTGTGTACCAAAGGAAAAAAAAAAAAAAAAGAACGAAAAGAATTGAGGACAGGCTCAGAGACCTCTGGGAAAACAATAAGATAAAAAGGGAAAAGACTCAAATCAATAGAATTAGAAATGTAAAAGAAGAAGAAACAACTGACACTGCAGAAATACAAAGAATCATGAGAGATTACTACAAACAACTATACTCAAATAAAAAGGACAACCTGGAACAATGGACAAATTCTTAGAAATGCACAACCTTCTGAGACTGAACCAAGAGGAAATAGAAAATATGAGTAGACCAATCAGAAGCATTGAAATTGAAACTGTGATTTAAAATCTTCCAGCAAACAAAAGCCCAGGACCAGATGGCTTCACAGGCGAATTCTAGCAAACATTTAGAGAAGAGCTAACACCTATACTTCTCAAATTCTTCCAAAATATGGCAGACGGAGGAACACTCCCAATCTCATTCTATGAGGCCACCATCACACTGATTCCAAAACCAGACAAAGATGTCACAATGAAAGAAAACTACAGGACCATATCACTGATGAATATAGATGCAAAGATCCTCAACAAAATACTAGCAAACAGGGCTTCCTTGGTGGCACAGTGGTTGATAGTCCGCCTGCCGGTGCAGGGGATGTGGGCTCGTGCCCCAGTCTGGGAAGATCCCACATGCCGCGGAGTGGCTGTGCCCATGAGCCATGGCCGCTGAGCCTGCGCATCCAGAGCCTGTGCTCCACAACGGGAGAGGCCACAGCAGTGAGAGGCCCGCGTATGGCAAAAAAAAAAAAGTACTAGCAAACAGAATCCAACAGCACATTAAAAGGATTATACACTATGATCAAGTGGGGTTTATCCCAGGAATGCAAGGATTCTTCAATATATGCAAATCTATCAATGTGATACACCATATTAACAAATTGAAGGAGAAAAACCTTATAATCCTTTCAATAGATGCAGAGAAAGCTTATAACAAAATTCAACACCGATTTATGATAAAAACCCTCCAGAAAGTAGGCATACAGGGAACTTACCTCAACATAATAAAGGTCATATATGACAAACGCAGAGCCAACCTAGTCCTCAATGGTGAAATACTAAAACCATTTCCACTAAGATCAGGAATAAGACAAGGTTGCCCACTCTCACCACTATTATTCAACATAGTTTTGGAAGTTTTAGCCACAACAATCAGAGAAGAAAAAGAAATAAAAGGAATCCAAATTGGAAAAGCAGAAGTAAAGCAGCTACTGTTTGCAGATGACATGATACTATACACAGAGAATCCTAAAGATTCTACCAGAAAACTACTAGAGCTAACCATTGAATTTGGTAAAGTAGCAGGATACAAAATTAATGCACAGAAATCTCTTGTATTCCTATACACTTATGATGAAAAATCTGAAAGTGAAATTAAGAATACACTCTCATTTACCATTGCAACAAAAAGAATAAAATATCTAGGAATAAACCTACCTAAGGAGACAAAAGACTTGTATGCAGAAAATTATAAGACACTGATGAAAGAAATTAAAGATGGTATAAATAAATGGAGAGATATACCATGTTCTTGGACTGGAAGAATCAACATTGTGAAAATGACTCTACTACCCAAAGCAATCTACAAATTCAATGCAATTCCTATCAAACTACCACTGACATTTTTCACGGAACTAGAATAAAAAAATTCACAATTTGTATGGAAATACAAAAGACCCTGAATAGGCAAAGCAATCTTAAGAAAGAAAAATGGACCTGGAGGAATCAGGCTCCCTGACTTCAGACTATACTACAAAGCTACAGTAATCAAGAAAGTATGGTACTGGCACAGAAACAGAAATCTAGATTAATGGAACAGGAAAGAAAGCCCAGAGATAAACCCATGCACATATGGTCACCTTATCTTTGATAAAGGAGGCAAGAATATACAATGGAGAAAAGACAGCCTCTTCAATAAGTGGTGCTGGCAAAACTGGACAGCTACATATAAAAGAATGAAATTAGAGCACTCCCTAACACCATACAGAAAAATAAACTCAAAATGGATTAAAGACCTAAATGCAAGGCCAGACACCATCAAACTCTTAGAGGAAAACATAGGCAGAACACTCTGTGACATAAATCACAGCAAGATCCTTTTGACCCACCTCCTAGAGAAATGGAAATAAAAACAAAAATAAAGAACTGGGACCTAATGAAACTTAAAAGCTTTTGCACAGCAAAGGAAGCCATAAACAAGTTGAAAAGGCAACCCTCTGAATGGGAGAAAATATTTGCAAATGAAGCAACTGACAAAGGATTAATCTCCAAAATTTACAAACTGCTCATGCAGCTCAATAGCAAAAAAACAAACAACCCAGTCCAAAAATGGGCAGAAGAACTAAATAGACATTTCTCTAAAGAAGATATACAAATTGCCAAGAAACACATGAAAGGATGCTCAACATCATTAATCATTAGAGAAATGCAAATCAAAACTACAATGAGGTATCATCTCACACTGGTCAGAATGGCCATCATCAAAATATCTACAAACAATAAATGCTGGAGAGGGTGTGGAGAAAAGGGAACCCTCTTGCACTGTTGGTGGGAATGTAAAGTGATACAGCCACTATGGAGAACAGTATGGAGGTTCCTTAAAAACTAAAAATAGAATTACCATATGACCCAGCAATCCCACTACTGGGCATATACCCTGAGAAAACCATAATTCAAAAAGAGTCATGTACCAAAATGTTCATTGCAGCTCTATATACAGTATCCAGGACACAGAAGCTACCTAAGTGTCCATGCATAGATGAATGGATAAAGAAGATGTGGCACATATATACAATGGAATATTACTCAGCCATAAAAAGGAATGAACCTGAGTTATTTGTAGTGAGGTAGATGGACCTAGAGACTGTCATTCAGAGTGAAGTATGTTAGGAAGAGAAAAACAAAAACTGTATGTTAACACATATATATGGAATCTAAAAAAACAAAAAAATGGTCATGAAGAACCTAGGTGCATGACGGGAATAAAGATGCAGACCCACTAGGGAATGGACTTGAGGATATGAGGAGGGGGAAGGGTAAGCTGGGACAAAGTGAGAGAGTGGCACGGACATATATACACTACCAAACATAAAATAGATTGCTAGTGGGAAGCAGCCACATAGCACAGGGAAGTCATCGTGGTGCTTTGTGACCACGTAGGGGGCTGGGATAGGGAGGGTGGGAGGGAGGGAGATGCAAGAGGGAAGAAGTATGGGGACATATGTATATGTATAGCTGATTCACTTTGTTATAAAGCAGAAGCTAACACACCATTGTAAAGCAATTATACTCCAATAAAGATGTAAAATAAATAAATAAAATAAAATATACACAATACTGTATATAAAATAGATAACCAACAAGTACGTACTGTATAGCATAGTGAACTATACTCAATATCTTGCAATAACCTATAATGGAAGAGAATGTAAAAATAAATTCATATATGTATATAAAAATAACTGAATCACTTTGCTGTTCACCTGAAGCTAACACAACATTGTAAATCAAATATATTTCAATAATTTTTTTTAAGAAAGGAATAAAAACAGAAATGGCTCCTGTTTAGAGAAAATTGCTGATAGTAAAGTTACCACAGAATTTATAGAAATATCAAGAGTATAAGAAAATAAGAAGCAGAGTCTAAGGAGATCTTAGAAACAGGCGGTGATTGAGGCGGTCCCACACTTAAGGTTATATGTTTTCTCTGATTCTGCAAAAGTTAATAGAGGTTACATCAAACACATCTCAGATGGTATTTTTCTGTACAATTAAAAGACACTATAGGGACAGCTTGCAGGAGTATTGGTCACTTGTTCTAAAAAGGAAAGCACTTAGAGATAGGTCTACTATACTCTCCACCCATGAAATAAGGGAGAATATCCTCAGCATTTGTTCTATAAGAGCACTTACATTTTGTGGCATTTTTATGAGTTAAATGCATATTTATAGACATTGTCTTTATCACAAACATGTCAGGTAGAGTAGCTAATGACATTTCACAAGTAGGGTTATTGAAGCTAAAATAACTTTATATTTTTAGCCAAGAAAATGTACCTATTAAGTATGAGAGGTGGATTTTATATTCCAGTCTTCTAACTACATGTCAGTTCTTATACTTCTGTGAACTTTCTCTTCTAGTTTACAAGTAATTGATGCCAGTATCATGTTTTTATGATCACCCAGGTTATCAAGTCAAACCTGTCCTTGAATGTATATTCCAGGTGTTCTTAATAAACATCAAGGACACTAAAACAAAGGAAATAGCAGTTAATATTAGACAAAGTTGGGAATGTAGAATCACTTGAAAATAACTAGGATATACTCCATTGTAAATAGATGCTTGAAATGATTTATTTTATTGTGATTTTTCTACACAGCACATATTTATTGGATCAGACTTAATTACATATAGATGTATACATATACACACATATATATGATGCATATTTGAAAACAACAAGCAAAGAGCTATTTTTGAGTGTTTATCTTGGTCCTCTCGTCCACCAGTGTCTACACCAAGAGCTCTACCCACCTACAGAATCTGGAAATCCATCTTCTAGCAGATACTCTAATGTCAGGCATGTGCAGCTAGAAGAAAGTTCCAAATCCAAGAGTCGTTAAACCAAAGAGGACTTCTAGGAACATTTTGTCAAAGTAGTGTGTGTGTGTGTGTGTGTGTGTGTGTGTGTAAATATATTTAAAATTAAATGAATTACTTCTTACTTGGCCACATTTAATTAGAAATTGGGCAAAGCAACAGAGTTAACAGTATATTGAAATGGAACTCCCCAAGTGCTGTTATTAGAGGATTATTTAATCTGTTGCAAAAGGAAAAGAGAAATAAAATTTACCTGGGAAAGGTACCATCTTATGAGAGTCAGGAAATTCTTTGAGATTATTAAAACAACAAGTACTAGAGTGATCATTTTAATTGTTTTTCATTGTATATCCATATTTTCAATCTTCTGTTAAAGACACAGACATAGGGCTTCCCTGGTGGCACAGCGGTTGAGAGTCTGCCTGCCGATGCAGGGGACGCGGGTTCATGCCCTGATCTGGGAGGATCCCACGTGCTGCGGATCGGCTGGGCCAATGGGCCGTGGCCACAGAGCCTGCGCATCCAGAGCCTGTGCTCCGCAGCGGGAGAGGCCACAACAGTGAGATGCCTAAAAAAGACACAGACATAGAGAATGGACTTGAGGACACAGGGAGGAGAACAGGTAAGCTGGGACGAAGTGAGAGAGTGGCATTGACATATATATACTACTAAATGTAAAACAGATAGCTAGTGGGAAGCAGCCACATAGCACAGGGAGATCAGCTCGGTGCTTTGTGACCACCTAGAGGGGTGGGATAGGGAGGGCATGAGGGAGACACAAGAGTGAGGAGATATGTGGTATATTTATATGTATAGCTGATTCACTTTGTTATAAAGCAGAAACTAACACACCATTGTAAAACAATTATACTCCAATAAAGATGTTAAAAAAATCTTCTGTTAATAAGTGCAAAAAAGATTAGCGAATGCTTTAAGTAGCCATCGTCATATGATAAAACAAGGCTGTAACAACATTGTCCAAGATTTTTGTTACTGTTTTCATTTTTCTTTTGCAGCACTTTTTTTGTTAAGAGTATCACTAAAGCCTGGAACTGAAGGTATCATTTTATTGCAGTCCACAGCAGGTGGAATGACCGGAGTGGAGTGGAAAAAGAGACATCCATGTGAACAACTTCACCAAGGTTTCTTTTTCATTCCATCCACAATCGTGCTGCTGAAATATGGTCTGACTGCTTTGCCATAACATGGGGGAAAGCGACAGCAGAACATGATTCAAAGCAAAGTTTCACAGTCTCATTGATGTAAAGAGTAGAAAATTTTGTCTTTTGGATTGTTTACTGTTCTGAATAGCAATCAATCACTTGCACTTGTAGGTAAAAGCTATCTGCTAAATATATCATAAATGCATTCCTGTAACTATTTATTAGAAAAAAATAGATCTTGTGGTCAGATTTTAGTCTCTAGCAAAGTTCTTAATTCAATCTACACCTTGCTTTCCTTCAATATAAAAAGTGGGGGCTCAATCCTTAAGATTTCCTCTAGTTCTAATAGGCTAAGCCTCTATATAGTTTTCATTTTACTCAAATACTAAATTCTAATGATTGAATCCATCAGAATTTGATGTTATTCTTATTTCTACACTATTATTCTCTCAGATTAAGTAATATCAAATCCCTCTTCTAACATTATTATTATTAAAATTGTGGTAAAATATACATAGCATCAAATTTACCATCTTAACCATTTTTAAGTGTATAGTTCAGAAGTGTCTAGTATATTCACATTGATGTGCAACCAACCTCCAGAACCTTTTCACCTTGCAAAACCGAAACTCTATGTCCATTAAACAACAACTCCCCACTCCTCCCTCCCTTGCAGCCACCTTCTACTTCTATGATTATGATTATCGTAATAGCACTTAACATGAGATCTACCTTCCTAACAAATTTTTAAGTGCACAGTACAGTATTGTTAACTACAGGCACAATGCTGTACAGCAGATCGCTAGAACTTATTCATCTTGTATAACTGAAAATTTATATCCCTTGAGCAGCAACTCCGCATTTCCCTCTCCCTCCCAATCCCTGGCAACCAGTGTTCTACTGTCTGTTTCTTTGAGTTTGACTACTTTAGATACCTCATATAGGTGTAGTCTTGCAGTATTTATCCTTCTGTGACTGGCTTATTTCAATTAATATAATGTCTTTCATGGGCATCCATATTGTTGCATATGGCGCGGTTTCCTTCTTTTTTAAATAAAACTGAATAATATTCCATTGTATGTATATAACACATTTTCTCTATCCATTCACCTATTGATGGATGTTTAAGTTGTTTCTGTATCTTGACTATTGTGACTAATACTGCAATGAACATGGGAGTATGTATACAATTCTACTATTTCTATGAGTTTGACTACTCTACATATATCGTATAAATGGACTCATACAGCATTTTTCTTTTTGTGACTGTTTTACTTCACTTAACATTTGATATTCACCCTGCGTTTTATATCTCCTGAACAGTAGCCAGGTTTTAACATGTTGAAAACAAAACACTGCAACCCTTAACTTAGTGGCATACAACAACAGTGGCTTTTTATTATTATCTCTCAAGGTTTTGAGGGTGGACTGGACCCAGCTAGTCAGTTTCTGCTTGAGAGTCTTTCATGTGATTACAGTCAGACAGTAACTGGGGCTGGATAATCTCAAAGGCTTCCGTGCTTACAAAAGGCTTCCGATGCCGGCTCTCAGCTGGGGCTTCTGACTTATCTGTTGGCCAAGACATCTGTATTCAGACTTTACTGGTGAAATAAGTTTTGTCATAGCACAGCAGCTGGGTCCCCAAAACAAGTGTTCCAGTAGAGTGAGATGGAAGAGGTATGACAATGTATCGTTTTACCCTGGAAATCACAAAGCATCACTTCTGGCACACCTATTAGAAGTTAGGCAGTTGACGGTCAAGAGGAGAATAATTAGACTACCATATGCAAGAGGAGAGGAATTCGACTCTAACTCTCAATGGGAAGAATGGCAAAGAAAAGTGACAACATGTATTCATTTTACTGTCTTCCTATATATTTCTATTTCTCCTAATTGTGTTGTGAGATGTATAAAATTATAAACATTTGCCTGACCATTTTTTCTTTTGCGATACACAGGCCTCTCACTGTTGTGGCCTCTCCAGTTGCGGAGCACAGGCTCCGGACGTGCAGGCTCAGCGGCCATGGCTCACCAGCCCAGCAGCTCTGCGGCATGTGGGATCTTCCCAGACCGGGACACGAACCCATGTCCCCTGCATCAGCAGGAGGACTCTCAACCACTGCGCCACCAGGGAAGCCTTGCCTGACCTTTTGATAACGGTTATTAGAAAATACCAAAATAGAATAATATCATATAGGATGTTTCTAGGCAGCAAAAGTTGAAAACAGGGTTAAAGTACAAGGATAATATTGAAATTCTCAAATATACATCTCTGAATTGAGACAAGAGGATCCTTCATAGGAGGATCCCTGTGAAGGGTCAAGGCTGACCCTTCCCTGATCACCCCTGATTATCAAGGTAGCAGGATGGATCATGATATACTGCAATGGTAGAAAGTACATGAAAGCAAGGTGGCAGGTAGCTGCGCCTTACTGCATGGTACCCAGGTACTCGGACAACAAACAAATATCCTAAGAAAATATGGCTTTGAACGTATTTTGGTCCATTTGTACCTTTAAAGTTCATGGATGTTGAAAGAGCTTCCAGATATCTGTAAATTTTTTATCATTCATTAAATGTTATCATTTATATTTTTCAGGAAAATAAAAATCTATGTTAATGAAATGTTCAAGTATAGAAGTGCAGATGTATTGCATTGCTTATGATATAAAGTAATTTCAAGCAAGATAAGGACCTGCCCAATAAGGGAATTTGCAAACTGTTAATCTGAGTAAATAGATTATTTATTTTTCTTTAATAATTTATTTTTTCTAAAATACTAATAATTAAAGTAGCATATTTTCTTTGTGAATAGATAATTCCTTTCATTATTGGGTTTATACAATTTAATCAAGAATAGCTTTACTCATAAATAATATACACATAAAAATTAGTCCAAATTCTCTATTATTGGTCTCATTTATAGAGTGAAACATTTATTTATATAAATACTTGTGTGTGTATTAATATAGATATGTATACTCACCATATAACTTAGAAGAACAAGGGATTTTTATGTTAATAAATTATTTACATTTTTATAGATAATTCATAAAAAGTTCTAAATTATAAAAGTAATATCAGAAATCATTTCCAGGGCTTCCCTGGTGGCACAGTGGTTGAGAGTCCGCCTGCCGATGCAGGGGACACGGGTTCGTGCCCCGGTCCGGGAAGATCCCACGTGCCGTGGAGTGGCTGGGTCCGTGAGCCATGGCCACTAAGCCTGCACGTCCAGAGCCTGTGCTCCGCAACGGGAAAGGCCACAACAGTGAGAGGCCCACGTCCGCAAAAAAAAAAAAAAAGAAAAAGAAATAATTTCCATTTAAACAAGTTTTATAATGTTACATAAATATTTAGAGGCCTTAAAATTGTTATTGCTGAGGTCCCATATATATTT
The DNA here is from genome assembly GCF_003031525.2 of Neophocaena asiaeorientalis asiaeorientalis. Taxonomy (NCBI): domain Eukaryota; kingdom Metazoa; phylum Chordata; class Mammalia; order Artiodactyla; family Phocoenidae; genus Neophocaena; species Neophocaena asiaeorientalis. The sequence continues at coordinate 5,975,547 of NW_020173929.1, read as the reverse complement.
TGGATAGTATAAACTTGGTATTCTGAACTTAAAGGCAATTCTTTAATGAAATTTGAACCATAAAGTCATAATTATGGCATCTAATTGGAAGAAATCAAGGTATAAAAATAAAGAGATAAATAACATCTAGTAGCATGTACTGGGTGTTTACATGGTGCTGAGGACAAACATATATTACCTACATTTTTCAGTTGGAGAAACTAGGTTTGGCCCTTAGATAGCTTAAGTCATTTCTTCTATGACTCACGATTTAAACATGATTGTCCAAAACTGATACTCCATTAAATTTATCTCTTCAGAAGAAACCTGTAAAGCTGATTTTTTAAAAAGAAAATTGTGTGTAAGCTCCTCATTTTGCTTTTTATTTTAGGGCTGGAGCCATATCCTGTGGTTATCCTAAAGCTTCTGTGATGACCATTGGTCTGATATGACATGATATTCACATCCCTGCAGCAATATTTATATTACCTTTCCATTGATATTAACCGGACTCACTACTTACAACTCCTCCTCCAATCCTGGCCGAATTTAAGGTTGCTTCTGGTGATATGAGTCACTTTGAGAAGCTCCTTGGAATTATTTGGCTTAGTTAGTTAACAGAGAGGAGAAGTGATAGAGGCAGTGATACAGGGAAAACAACATGGGCTGTGCCTGTCACATCACATCACTCAATCAGCAGTAATGCATCTAATCATCAATATTATACTTACACCTTATTTAGCAATAACTTCAAGAAATGGCAAGGTAGTTTTCCAAAGTAATCCTCTTCCTTTCTTTCAAGTCCGTCTTTTTTTTTTTTTAACTGTGAGACTATTACCATGAGATTTCTAAGTGCTCTTTCAATCCAGAAAGTCTGAGATTAAAGGCAGATTCAAAATTGAAGAATAAATAAATGACCAATATTCCATTACTCAATATGCAAACTTAACACCAGGTTAGTTCATGAGTGCAAAACTTATAGAGGACTTGATATTTCTAAAAGTAAGCATTAAAAATGTCAAAAATTATTTCCTGTATAGACACACTCAGGAAAGTACTGGAGGATGTTCTCCAGAGAGAGAGAGAGAGATGGACAGCTAAAAGATGAATTAATGTGGTCCAGAAAAAAGACATCCAATACAGGAGAATAAAAGCAAGGGAGAGCCTCAATGTAGCCAGGTGAAAAGTCTAGAAGTGGGTTGGAAGAATCCAAGAGAGATATCTTGGGGAAGGGGGGAGGGGGAGCATGCATATTTATATATATAACAATATTCTGGCAGCTTTGACAGTTTGGAAACTGAATTCAGATACATTTAACAAAGCTCTTGGAAGGAAGATTCACACAGCTGAACTCCATGGATACATTTTACTTTAAGAAAAAAAAGTCTTTTCTCCCTTCCTTTCTTCCTTCCTTTTTAATACTCCTCTCTTTCTCCCTCACATTTTCACACTCCTGCCCCCTTTCTCTTTATTTCTTTTTCTGTATTTTGGTTTACACTGTAAAGGGAAAGTAAAAATATTGTGAATTCAAAGCTAATCTAGATCAACAAGCAAAATCACATGTGTCTGCTTAGCTAACAGAACAGAATTTATACTAGCAGCTGTATAATATCACTATAGAATATTGAAACATTACTTTCTGTGATTTACCACAATTTTCCTTGTTTTACTAAATTGCTCATGTTGATATTTTAATCCAATAATTCATATTTTCCCAAGGCAATTTATTATATTCAATTCAAGTGAGGCTTTGTGTCAGCATAAATAATTTTAGGTTGAATGCTCTTCTTTCCTGTATTTGGTTAATCAGATTTTATACTTAAAAATGTAATTGTGATAATGGTTTATTTCAGTGCAAATAGTATTTTATTCTAGTTTTATTGCCATCAGACACACTTTTAGCATAACATTTTCATTATTTAGATATAATACTCTATCCATAGGTGTAATTTTCAAAATATATCATCCATTTCTGTTATTTCAATGTAGAGTCATCCTTGTGCCTTCTGTTCAAACCCATTCACCCTTTCTTATGAAGCTTCCTGCATTAGTTCATTGCTCAATTTACTTCATTTCTGTGTTTTGATCTCACTACAACATCATGTTATGTCATCTTTCACTTCATTTTGGTCATTATGGGTTACCTTTCCATCATCTCAAATTCAATTCATATCATTCTGAAGCAGGCACTTGTCAGTGTGCATCCAATTATAATTGTTTTCTTTTATTTCCTGTTATCTTGAATTCAATTACCCTAGTTTATTTCTCACCTATTTATATTACTTTCAATTTGATTTTCTAAGGTTCTGATTCTGGTAATATTACTTTACAATATAGTGTTTTCCTGATTTCATATACTTGATTTTCATTTTTGTTTGTTCAGTTCAGTGTATACTCAAATGCACACACACACACACACACACACACACAAACTTTCTTCTAGAGAAAACAGCTTAACATCATTTTATGCCTTTTGGCATTTACTTATCAATGTTTTGACTGAAACAATATTTTTAGAGTTTTACTCTTAACGTCATATTTTTAACAGTGATTTGAGTGAATTATTCTTGCTAAATTCTTCTCATGTTATTTTAGTCAGAAATTCTGTTATTACAGGATTTGTATAAATATACTTATTTTTCATTCAAATCTTTGAGTTGATATTACTCTATTCCATCTTCTGTTTGAACTAGCACATCTGGTTAAATTTCACAACAGTTAATCATTGGTGAAGATATCATTCTATTTTCAATTTAATTCTAAATTTTCCTTTCTTATTAAATAAAAGTCTAATGGTGATTTTAGATTGTCTGCAGCCTCTCAGTTTGAATCAGGTGAATAAAATTATAGTTTTTCACATTATTATTTACAGTAGAAAGTTTTAATCATACTTGATCTTTGAAGCCATTTACTCAATGTTATTATGTACCTCAAAAAATAAGGGCAAGGTGTTAGGTTTGTGCAATTATGCTTAATAATAAGCATGATCTCTTAAATTCTGCTGCCAGAAAAATTAATTGAAAACTTAAGGCACTTGCATAGAACCTTATCTTTGCTCACGTTGTGTTTTTTTGTGAGCTTCTTAAAATTTCCTAGAAAAAGTGGTAGATTCATACACTATTTAAAATAACTTTGTCTTATGGTTATAACACATTATGCTCCATTTCTTAGAATTTGTCAAGTAGAAGAGACTTATTTTGACCACATTTTCTTCCTTTTCAAATGGAAGTTCTAATACTACATTTTCCAGAAAATGGGCCTGAGTTCCTCATGTAAATAATAGAACCCTAGCTTAGTTGACATTATTTCATCTCTATATCAACTGGTTCATCTAGAGCACTGCTATTCAATAGAACTTTCTGTGATGATGGAAATGTTCCCAAGACTGTCCAAGATGGTAGCCTCTAGTGATATAAGCACTTAGGATGTATTTAGTAAAAATGGGAATTCATTTATTATGTTATTTAATTTTAATTAATTTAAAATTTAAATATACATACATGGCTAGTGACTTCTATAATAGAACTGTAATAAAGGAACACACTTTATTTTATAGCATCTTGGATCTTAGATATTTTTCAATATGTGCTATTGTCAAGGTATCCAACAGGGTCAAATTACATGAAACCAGATGAAATATCATAATATGAATTTTCAATAAAAACGGCAAAATAAGAAAAAAGCTTTACATATGTAATTCATAGGCTTGAAGAGAGTTGTTTACTTTTGCTTACTCTGAAAATTTGATAGCTGATAATATTTGTTGATTAACTACAAAGTAGGGCATTTTCTCTGAAACAAGAAAATTGGAATGAGACAAGGACAAGAACAAATTGTAGTCCTGGAGGGACAGACAAATTAAACCAATGTTTTATTACTGGACTGAACTGAGAATCGGCTAAAAACATAGGGAGAAGAGTTAGGGGAAGGGGTATTTCAGAAAACATTCAGAGTACCTTCAACTTGTCTTTACCAATAAGTTACCTTCATCAGTAAAAGAATAGTAGAGAGTAAATGTATTAAGCCACAGCTGAGTCTTGGAAATTAACTGAATGCTACTTTTTAAAAAAATTATTATTATTTACTTTCACAGTTCCATAACATATATGTGGTACAAAAAGGTCTATTTCTGAACAGAAATATCAAAAAATATATAAAGGCATAATTGACATTTCTAATGAAAACTACTACATTTCATGTTTCACAATTAATATGAAGCTAATTTTACTTCAAAAATTTGGTGTTCCAATATGATCCTTATAAATGCAAGACAAACTAACACAGGGCAGGTTTATTATAAATATGTATCCAATGACCTACTGAAAATTTGGTAAGAGTCTCAAACAAGAAAAAATAACAAACAGTCTCATCTATTAATTAGGCAAAATATCACCTTGAAGAAAATTTTTATTGGTTCCAAATGGCCATTTAAAACACCTGAGAAAAATTTAGAACTTCAAAAGTTTAGGGACAGGGCTTCCCTGGTGGCACAGTAGTTAAGAATCTGCCTGCCAATGCAGGGGACACAGGTTCAAGCCCTGGCTGGGAAGATCCCACATGCCATGGAGAAACTAAGCCCACAAGCCACAACTACTGAGCCCACAAGCCACAACTACTGAAGCCCACGTGCCTAGAGCCTGTGCTCTGCAACAAGAGAAGGCACCACAATGAGAAGCCCGCACACCGCAACAAAGAGTAGCCCCCGCTACAGCAGGTTGGTCAAACTACCAATGGCATTTTTCACAGAACTAGAACAAAAAATGTCACAGTTGGTATGGAAACACAAAAGACCCCGAATAGCCAAAACAATCTTGAGAAAGAAAAACGGAGCTGGAGGAATCAGGCTCCCTGACTTCAGACTATACTACAAAGCTACAGTAATCAAGACAGTATGGTACTGGCACAAAAACAGAAATATACATCAATGGAACAGGATAGAAAGCCCAGAGATAAACCCACTCACACAGGGTCACCTTACCTTTGATAAAGGAGGCAAGAATATACAATGGAGAAAAGACAGCCTCTTCAATAAGTGGTGCTGGGAAAATTGGACAGGTACATGAAAAGAATGAAATGAGAACACTCCCTAACACCATACAAAAATAAACTCAAAATGGATTAAAGACCTAAATGTAAGGCCAGACACTATCAAACTCTTAGAGAAAAACAGAGGCAGAACACTCTATGACATAAATCACAGAAGATCTTTTTTGACCCACTCCTCAGAGGAATGGAAATAAAAACAAAAATAAACAAATGGGACCTAATGAAACTTAAAAGCTTTTGCACATCAAAGGAAACCATAAACAAGATGAAAAGACAACCCTCAGAATGGGAGAAAATATTTGCAAATGAAGCAACTGACAAAGGATTAATCTCCAAAATTTACAAGCAGCTCATGCAGTTCAATAGCAAAAAAAAAAAAACAACCCAATCCAAAAATGGGCAGAAGACCTAAATAGACATTTCTCCAAAGAGGACATACAGATGGCCAAGAAGCACATGAAAAGCTGCTCAACATCACTAATTATTAGAGAAATGCAAATCAAAACTACAATGAGGTATCACGTCACACCAGCCATCATCAAAAAATCTACAAACAATAAATGCTGGAGAGGGTGTGGAGAAAAGGGAACCCTCTTGCACTGTTGGTGGGAATGGAAATTGATACAGTCGCTATGGAGAACAGTATGGTGGTTTCTAAAACACTAAAAATAGAACTACCATACAACCCAGCAATCCCACTTCTGGGCATATACCCTGAGAAAACCATAATTCAAAAAGAGTCATTTACCACAATGTTCATTGCAGCTCTATTTACAATAGCCAGGACACTGAAGCAACCTAAGTGTCCATCCACAGATGAATGGATAAAGAAGATGTGGCACATATATACAATGGAGTATTACTCAGCCATAAAAAGAAACGAAATTGAGTTATTTGTAGTGAGGTGGATGGACCTAGAGTCTGTCATACAGAGTGAAGTAAGTCAGAAAGAGAAAAACAAATACTGTATGCTAACACATATATATGGAATCTAAAAAATATATATATATGGTTCTGAAGAACCTAGGGGCAGGAACAGGAATAAAGATGCAGATGTAGAGAATGGACCTGAGGACACAGGGAGGGGGAAGGGTAAGCTGGGGTGAAATGAGAGAGTGGTATGGACATATATGCACTAGCAAATGTAAAATCGATAGCTAGTGGGAAGCAGCCACGTAGCACAGGGAGATCAGCTTGGTGCCTTGTGACGACCTAGAGGGGTGGGATAGGGAGGGTGGGAGGGAGACGCAAGAAGGCGGGGATATGGGGACATATGTATACGCACAGCTGATTCACTTTGTTATACAGCAGAAACTAACACCCCATTGTAGAGCAATTATTCTCCAATAAAGTTGTAAAAAAGAAAAGTTCCTTTATTAAAATAGAAAGAAAAAGTTGTGCCAATATATTAATAATCAGGTATACCAAAATAAAATCCAAATGAAATAGTATTGCACAATCTAGCCAAAATAAAATTTTAAAACATAAAATAAGAACTGCTGGTGATATTGTTTTGTTTTCTTTTCTTGTCATCAAAAGCATACTAATGGAAATATTCTGTGGCATTAGAAAAGTTTCTTTACTTCTCTGTGCTTCATTTGCCTCTTTTTAAAAAGTTAAATAAGTTAATTAAACCTCATAGGATTCTTGTGACAATTAAATAAAATGATACACTGAAAAAAAAAGGAAGTGCTGGTGAGATTATAGATCCACAAGAACTTCCTTGACAGCTGTTAGTGTTGTAAATCTGTACACCACTGTGGAAAACACTAAGACACATTTCATGAAGTTAAATATGCATATCATTCAGTATCCTATCACTCAGTAATTTCATTCTTAACTGTGCACTTAGGGATATCTTGCATATTTGTGCCACAAGAAATGTACAAGGCATCCACAGCAATCCAAGTATCAATCAGTAGTAGAATGTTGGTTATATTCAAAACATAGGATTTCATAAAACAACATGATGAATCTTACAAGAATAAATGAAATAATCAGGCATGATTTTATATGCATAAAGTTCAAAACAGGCAGTAATAAATAATGTAATTTTAGAAATACCGTTATCACAAAAGTCAGGAAGATGATTATTCTACTTTGGCTGGGGCCAAGTAATTTGGAAGAGGCAGACAGAGGGCTTCTAAGGTATTGGCAATATTCTTTTACAAACCAGGCTAATTATTATCTAAGTGTTTACTATGTAATAGCTCCTTCCACTCTACCTACAGGTTTTATACACTATGTAATATTTATGAAAAATGTTTGCGACAAACATACAGTTACAAATTATGAAGAAATTCTAAATTATAAAAAAGGGAATTATCTATTCCACATACATTATAAGAGACATTAGGAAAAGAAAATGGTTGTGGAGTTAGATCAAACAGGCTTCAAATCATTTTTCTATTACTGTTTAAGTTTTGACTTTGAGGGCATTAGACTCCTCATTTATAAAAGAAACATAGGTCATTTTTAATGAAATCATCTAAAATGTTTACGTTTTGCTATCTTCCCAAACATACCTGTTTTTATTCTTAATGTTTGTTAATAGCACCAGTATTTCTTTCTCAATTTCTCAAGCCAGAAATAGTTTAGTCATTTTCCCTCATTCTTCACTTCACTTCAATTTGATCTCCAATTCCAAAGCATGTTACCACCTAAAGTTTCTGCACATGTCTTCTCTGTTTCCTTCATGTCACTCTATGTTTAGGCTTCTGTAATCTCTAAACTTAAATTATTTTGATGGCTTTAATTTTGGTGTTCCTGGCTCAGGTCTCATCTTTTTCCTTTTTTTTTTTCCATCACTGACAAACAGAATGACCATTTTCAAAATAGCATGTCTATTCATCTATTTGCCCTCCTTAAATACTTTCAGTGACTGATCATCACTTAATTTATAAAATCATATTTCTACTCCATTTATTTATGTATAAATATCTATATATCCATCTAGTCATTCTTCCTTTCATCCACCCATGTATCCATCCATCTAACATAAGAATGGCTTTTTACTCTGTCTAACCAAGCATATTAGATATTTTTAATCCAACTATTGAGGTTGCCATAATCTAATAAAGAATACCTTCATTAGTCTATAATATTATCTCTGAAATCTTATAAATATCCATTTTATCTCTGTAGTGCTTTTTCCTGCAGAATATTGAAATATTAATATCTCTGTCCATGCCTTTGTATATACCCTCTGTCTCTATAGTCTTTCATATTGGTAAACACCTTTTCAAAAATTAGTTCTCATCTGCTATAGGATGCCTTCTTTGATTGCCTGGGATAACATTAGTCCTACTCAGTTCCATATTCCTGTAGAGATTTCTACCAATAAATCCATTTTATTATGTTTACCTATTTGTTTGACTAGAATATCACAAGCTTTTTTTTTTTTTTGCGGTACGCGGACCTCTAACTGTTGTGGTCTCTCCCGTTGCGGAGCACAGGCTCCAGACGCGCAGGCTCAGCGGCCATGGCCCATGCGCCCAGCTGCTCCATGGCATGTGGGATCCTCCCGGACCGGGGCACAAACCCGTGTCCCCTGCATCGGCAGGCGGACTCTCAACCACTGCACCACCAGGGAAACCCTATAACAAGCTTTTGAGAACACAAACTGGGAAACTTTTCTTCATATTTCCACAAACTATATAGAGAACTAGAATATTGGAGGCATTCAATAGATGGTATGCAACCTAGTAGAATGGCTAAGAGCTCTGGATGGGTCAAATTACATGGATAATTCTACACATGACTAAGGTAGAACTAGATGCCTAATAATTTGGATGATTATTTTAATTTCCTTTTTTTTCTCATTTACTAATCTATACTGTTGACTAGTGAATGCTTATTTTCAAGCCTTATACATTTTTCTATTCCTCCCTTTGGAAGACTGCATGGCCTACTCTCTTTCCTGTACAGTTTGGTACATCTGGGAAACTCAATAAATACTGGAAGAATCACCATATATAATGAGCCATAATCCCTGTTATTTTTCTTTCTCTCCCCAAGGCAACTCTGTAAGCAGAATCTTCAAGGGACATAATTTCATTAGCAATGACAGTTAAGCTTACACTTTATAAAACTTTTCTATTTTCCCTGTCTGTGAAATTTATGAGATACCAAATGTGTTTAGGAAAGTAATTTGATGTAACACTCTGGCTTTAATATCAGAAGTGCTAAAACCTCTAATTGTATTTCAGGTAGTAGATCGACCTGACCTTCTATAATAGAAACCTGAAAGATAAGAGGTATTTGTGTACTGTTTATGTTCACATTTTTATACATTCCCAATATAATCTTTATTTAAAGTGCCTATGCAATGCTACACTGTGATAAGATAGAGCCTTAATTCTGACTGTAACAAATTCATACTCTTATATCCTAACTACAGCAACCAATAAGGTTACATTACCTGATTTGGATACACTCTGAACTATGGATTAGTTTTACCAACAAGCAAAGATCTCTGAATATAGTCTATTTGTCACCCACTGATGAAATTTCAGAGTTGAACAGACTGGAGAATATCACCATTTTCTTCTGTCTATTGTATCTTCTTATGAGTACTTATAAAATTAACTAGGAGAAGAGCAAAATTTTAAAAATATCTATTTTCTATATTGGCATGGTTCTCTTTCATACAGGAAAATCATATCATTATCCACTCTGCAGCAAGTGGATTTTCCTCTGATTTTTACTGCACTTTTCTAAAAAAGTTCTACTTAGAAAATTGAAATAGATTTCTATTAATACCCCACCCACAGTACAGCCATCTAGTGATGCTTTATTTCAACAGCATATTTGGACAGAAAAGACAGCTTGTCTTTCCATCATATAACTTAGAAGATTAAAACACTGGATGATTTAGATAACCTGTATTGAGATGTTGAAAAAAAATGAGTAATGCAACCTACTTTGCATTCACAATCCACCTAAAACATATTTATTTTCTCTATGAATGAAGCTAGGAATCATTTCCTCATTTCACTGTGATGATTATGAGCTTTTTACACAACCAAATTTTCTACTGATTATAATTTGATGAAGAAAATGTCAGAAAAATTAAATCAAATCAAATGGCATTCCTCAAGAAAGATATACATATACATAAAGCACCATTCTCCTCCCCCATTCCCCTGCCTTGGCTATGTTGCTAAGTCAAGTTCCTAGAATAGAAAATAATGTTACTGAGACCATGGCTTATGGGTATGGAGACGATTACCTACTCTCTGTGTCTTTTCAAAGCCTTTGCAAAGGCATTTGTCACTGTCAAACCTATGAATATGCATGCTTTGGTTGAGGATGAGCTACAGCACAGCTATTCACCGTAGTTATAAATCAGCTGCTCCTTGGAACATCATTTCTTGTTGCTACATAGAAGGTTAGCAGAAAGGCAAGACGTTCTCCCTGCCATTTCTTACTTCTCCCAGAAATCTGTTCCTTTAGGTGACATTTAGAAAAGAAACTGCTGTTCTGTTTTGTGAAAAGTATTAACTGTCAGCATATCTGTACTCAGTTCCTTCATCTGTTTCTTTTAATTCAATTTGTCTTTAATGTCCCAGTCCTCTAATTATCACCTGTGTCATCTAAAATTTAATAAGTGAAATCATGGGTTATGGTTTTGATCTTTATTGGGGGTCTTTATTAAGAGTAGAGGTAAAAGTCTAAATAATTTTCATGGTTGTTCCTTGATTTCCTCAGTGGATAAAATCCCAAAAAGGAATGTACAGACTCTCTTGTTTAGATAGTACAATTTCATGAATTCTGCTGCATTTCTGGATCCCAAAAATGTATGTGACAAATAAAAGGTTCGTTACGTTTTTTAAAAATATGTAGGGAAAAGCAGTCTAACTAATTGCATCCATCATTTGAAGAAAATTCATGTACTTGCCAAATTCAGTGTTTTGGTACTCACATTGCAAGAATGGAAGTTAAGAGCTCCTCATTTAAATTCTACATGATAATAATACTTTAAAGCATTTATTATAAATGCACATGGCCTTTCTTTCTGTTATTTGGGGATGTATAAGAAATTAGAATATTGTACTTAGTCAGGTAAGATTTAGCACATGAAATACAAATTTCTACCTCAGCTGAGAGTACAGGCCAAGGAATGTATGTACGTTACTGTATTTAAACTTCATTTAAACCGGGATCTCTTCTGATCCAATTGTGTAAGGAATGCTGCTTACACTTTATGAACACTATTTTGGCAAACAGTGATATTAAGTTAGCTGAATTCACTTCCTTTAGGTCTCTTTTCTTATTAGGATTCAGTTATTCTGCTATTGATCCCTTCTAGAGTATTTGTAATTTCAGTTATTGTGTTGCTCATCACTGTTTGTTTGCTCTTTAGTTTTTCTAGGTCCTTGTTAAACATTTCTTCTATTTTCTCCATTCTGTTTCTGAGATTTTGGATCATCTTTACTGTCATTACTCTGAATTCTTTTTCAGGGAGGTTGTCTATTTCCTCTTCATTTATCTGGTCTTGCAGATTTTTACCTTGCTCCTTCATCTGTAACATAATTTTTTGTCATCTCATTTTTTTGATGGATGGGGCTGTATTGCTGTCTTACTGGTTGTTTGGCCTGAGGCGTCAAGCACTGGAGTTTGCAGGCAGTTGGATAGAACTGGGTGCCGAGATGAGGACCTCTGGGAGGCCTCACTCTGATTAATATTCCCTGGGGTCTGAGGTTCTCTGTTAGTCCAGTGGCTTGGGCTCAGAGCTCCCACCACAGGAGCTCAGGCCCGACTCCCAGCCTGGGAACCAAGATCCCGCAAGCCACGTGGCACAGCAAAAGAAAGGAAAAAAAAATGGAGCAGTACGATAACAAAGAATAAAAAATAAAATAAAATTAGAAAGATAAAAAATATATTAGGAAAAATAAAAATATAATTGAAACAACTACAACAAGGTAAAACAGAACCACAACAGAAAAAAGAAAGATAAAAAAGAGAAAGAAAAAAAAAAGAAACAAAAGTGCTATTTTGTACTGTAATGCAATTACTTTTCTAATCATGGTCTAGTCTACACAGTATTCACCTTTTTTACTATAATATTTTTAATTACATGACATCAAATGCTCACCAGAGTGGCAAATGGAATCATCAATGCACCTTTGTCATCAGATGCAGCCATGTGGAGTTGTGTGATACAACGACTTAATGGACATGGAGTTAGGAAGTACGTTTTTTTTTTGGAGTAAAATTGCTTTACAATGTTGTGTTAGTTTCTGCTGTACAATGAAGTGAATCAGCTATATGTGTACCTATATCCCCTCCCTCTTGGGTCTCCCTCCCCCCACCATCTAGGTCATCACAGACCACCTCCACAGTACTCCTCTATACCATATATACCAAATTTATTCCTGTGTTTGTTTTATAATCATTTCTTTTATGTAAACTATGAGTTTCCTTTGCTATGCAGAACAAATATTGGTACTTCCGTGAGGATTTTCCTGACTGCAATTTACAGAGAATTTTCATTTTGTATATACCTATAGGGTACCTTCACTTTCCCAGCTAGAAAATATACTTTGCAAAGATTATTTTATATTCCTTTTATAACACTCACAGTATAATAAATAAATATTAGTTGATATGTTAGGAATAAAAGAAACTGTAAAAATGACCTTTTTTAATAGTGGCAATTACTTCTCATTCACATCATAGAAAAGTAGACATTGAATTTATAGAGACTAGAAAGATTTACTAACTCACATGGAAACACCAAACGAATATTTGTTTTTTACCTCAACAACTACTGTGTTTGCTGAATACTGATGACCTTGAAATATAGTTCTCTAGTTTTAATAAGACAGGTAATTAAGCCAACTTCAAATGTGGCTTTGCACAAAAAAGACAAAGTGTCAGATTAGGAGAAACATCCTTATTTGCACATTAAACGCATTTTTAAAAACCAATTAGCCAAAACATGTTTTCATCTATTCGCTTAATATTTTTAATAAATCGTAAGCAATCAACTTCAAGTCAGAGCAGAGCATATACGGAAGTGAGTTATCTGCTTCTTTGCTAATGAGATACTTAATGTGGACTGGGCAAAGTGCAAAGACTTGGTCTCTGTAAAGCAAAGTACAGATGAAGGATGAAGAGAGTTCATTTCCTAAATAGCAAGAAAATTCTGCCTGACTGATACTTTACTTTGATCTGAAGTTTCTCCTACAAATTCATAGCGCCCCCTCCCTAATTTACATCCTAAATATAAGAGCAAAGTGCATTTTTCTTTGGTTACCATCTTCTCCTACCTGTCACCCTTTAAATTTCCTTTCAAAGAAGACCACCTAAAAGCCAATGAGTATTTGCATTTTTAAAGACCAATGAACTTCTCTATCATTAGAAATGATATAAGTGCTTTTCTTTTTCTAGATACTGAAGCTTCTGAGACAAAGCTTTATTTCTAGGTCTCTTCATCACAGTGTTCCATTCTCTCTCTCTCTCCCCTTCCCTCCTTCCCTGCACTCCTCCCTCTCTCCCATCTGCCCCTCTCTCCCTCCTCCTCTGTTCTTCCCTTCTTATCTTTCTTTCCAAATGATAAAGAAAAAAACTAAGAATAAAGTTTCAGTGGAAATTTTGTTTCAAAATACATCAAAATCATATTTAATGGTGAGAAAACATGTCTTGTCACATGTAAAAGGGAAAAGCAATTCATTTACAATAATAGTTATGTTGAAAATATGCTTCAACATAAGAGACTAAAACAATTCTCTACCTTAAACAACTATTTTTATCCCAAAATTCAAATGAGAGATAAATGTAAAATGGAAAGATTAATATTTTAATCTTTTAATATTTAATCTTGGTGAGCCAGAGTAATAACATCTTTTACTTAAATATGTTCTATTTATCTGTTAAAATATTTCCTTAAGTTGTCTTTATATACGTTAATTTTCATATAATTTAGTTTCCAAGTTGATTAAATGTTTTTTCAATAATGAATATATAGCTCTCCTTCCATCGAAGCTAAAGCTAATAATAAGCTGTCACAAGGGATCATTCATTTGGGAGTGACATATCTGTACCTTGCAGAGTTAAACTTTATAATTCACTTTGCCTTTCATTAGCTATTTCTGATTCCATATTTTATTAACTTTCCAAGATATATCTTTGCACTCCATAGAGAGCATGACATACACATGATCCACTAAAAGAAATCTGACTGTTAGAGGTTAATGGAACAGTAGAGATCCAGCTTCACTTCCAACTTTTGCAGACAAGGATGATTCTTAGAGAGTTAATGGTTTTCCCCAAGGTCAAGACAAAAGAGCAGTCAAGCCAGGTTGAAATTCAGGGGAAAAAAATGGGAACATGGGGAAGAGGTACTCCAAAATGTCAGCCATGTTTGAAAATCATTTTAATGCTAGTTATGATCTGAATACAAGATAATCGAGATGGCAAATAGGAAGTTTTAAAGAAACACTAAAGAATAAAGTGGATTGTGATAATCATTTCACAATGTATACGTATATCAAATCATCAAGTCATACACCTTAAATATATATCATAGTTATTTGTCAACTAATCTCAAAAAAGGTGGAATAAAAGAGAATAAAATGGATATGATTAACATTATATCATATGAGAAGGTGGGAATAATAAAATATACAAATTAAAATATACAAATTAATAACAAAATATACAAAAGTAAATTTAATCATGCAAACATACCTCTTACTGAACATATTCAGTGATGATTGTTCACTCTAGAAAAGAATAGGTTAAATAAGGATTTTGTCCAGTGGTTTCCAATCTAATTTTTGGATTCACTGTCTTTATGTAAATGTTAATTGAGTTATAATAAAAAAATAATAATGACAATAATAAAATACTGGTACAAAACTCTGGTCATGGCAGAGGTGAAGGCTTGCTAATAATAAACTACTATTTAAGCACATTGCATTCATTCCCTTGCTTAATTCTTACAACACTTACATGAGAGAAGTACTATTTCTGTCCCCATTTGATTGTTCAGAAAATGGAGGCTGCACAAGAAGTTAAGTGATTTCCTCATTCAGACCCCCATAAGCAGCAGAGCTAGGATTGGAATTTAAGTAGCTTCACCTATGATCTCAACACAACAGCAGATGATGAGATGGATTTTAGTGTATCAGCAATTCTGAGAGCACACACGGTGTGCAATGCACAGGAGCTGAGAACTGTTGATTTCTACTAATTTTAACTGATAAAAATTACATATACACAACGCTGTATAAATATGTGCATATATATATATTTAATTATAACATTCAATTTGGGGAATGTTTTTACTCAGCATTAAATGATAAAATAACATCTTTTAAAAAAGCTTTAATATAAAGGAGTAAATATAAAGGAAAAGGATTTAATGTCAGTGAGACCTGTTCATGAGAACCAGTTATAAACTGACTCTAAGTTTAATATTGACCTTTAAAATAATCTCTAAAGGTTACAAGACAACCATTAAGAATAATATTTCTAAGACTAGATTATAATATTAACTATGTATAAGGCTTTGGTTTCAAACTTAAGTATCCCTGAGAGTGGTAGCGTATTCATTCTGAAGCACACAATGCCCGATGCCAGATATTTGGTAGAAAGTAGCAGGCCAAGTACTTTTCAAAATTTCAACTAACAGTGTCTATGCATATTAGATACCAAGCTATTTGAATTCAAAATTGAATAGGGAACTATCCATACTCTACAAAGTTAATTGCTTAAAAAAGACAGACCTGCGAGGAAATTATTGCACTGTATTGTGAGCGCATTATTAATAGACCAACGTAGAAACGGTAGTGGAAAAGCCATGAGTGTAGGGCTGAAACTCTAGGACAAATTCACAAAGGAGTCAACATTTATGTCAAGACATGAACAATGAGTAGAAACAACTAGGAACATGAGATTTGAAGAAGGATACTCTTGGCAGAGGAGGGAAGAGATACAAACATTCTACATGTGCTTTATTCGTCTTGGAATGAGGTGATGAACAGTCAAACTGGAAAGTTCTGCTAGGTTCAGAGTTTATGACAAATCTAATGTGAATATAGGATCCCTCAGCATCTAAAAGTAGACAACTTGTATTACAGCAAGGGCAAGAGAGCCCAGGAGCAAAAGTATAGGGGACCAGTGAATTGTTTATTATGAAACTTAGGAATAGTCATGATACTTGAAAGTTTGCATTTGGACTACAGCATGCATGTTATATATTTATACATTTTGTTTTAGCAAAAATGTTTGAGATGCCTATGATAGGAGCTTAATTCTTAGGTAGAACAAGTAATCACAGGCAGGAGGCTCTAGTTGTAAGAATAAAAGAAAACACAATTTTCTCAAATGTAGTTCACCGTCTACCTTCCCCAGCAGAATCACAGCATGTGAAAAGATGAGTGCATAAAGATGTAATACAGCAAATTACTATGGATCAAGCTTCAATTCACATATACTAAGAAGTTTAGAACGTTGATCTTTTATTCCAAACAACAAAAAAATGAATTTAAAGAGCAATGCTTTTGCATAAAAAAGATAATAATAGCTTTCAATTGTAGGAATTAGTCTCTACTGAATGTCATCAATATCAAAATATGGTCTCTCAAGGACATCAGGGGGGAAAAAAGAAACAGTAAAGCAAATAATTTGACTTTCTTCTCATTAGGTTCTCATAATTACATTTTCAGAATTAAGTGCATTTATGTAATGGTCGTGCAGTTTTATTTGGATAGTAAAAGTGACTTTGTTCTGTCTTAAAAAAAAAATTGGACTCTTCATGTAGAGCATTAAAATCAAATAAAATTTCCCTGAAAATGATTAAGGAAAATATAGTTCCCAACACTGCATATTTTAATGATTTGTGAATGTTTTATATTTTCTAATATACTAAATTTCATTTATTTACAAAACAAATAAAAATAAATAAGTCTGGTGACTTTTTTTTTTCTGTTGGGCAGCCTGGGATTAGGGAGAGTGGTTGATATAAATAAAGCTTTTCAGTCATGAGATTAATTCAGAGACTGTTTGATATGTTTTGAGCGTTTGTGGATGAAGGTAAAGTCAATTATTTGAAAACTTAACATCCAACAAAATTCTACCTTAGGTTTTATTGGAAAGTATTATTTGGGGGGTGGTTTAAAAGACACCATCTGAGCTTTGAAACAAGTATATATATAAATGATCAGGGTTAAAAACCTAGAGAAATTTGCAAAAGGGAGATGAAAATGCCACCTTCATTTCTACTGAAACTGGTAGCTGAGAATTTGGATTAAATCTGAGGAAAATGTGCTCTCTAGCACAGAAGTCCAGAATTTGACCCCCTTTACATTCATAGCAGGGAGCAGAGTACAATACGTGAAGCAGGAAATGCGCCAGAAGTCATATGTGGTGGAGCTTCCCACAGATGGGAGGAAACAGCAGGTGTGGGGAAAAAGACCTCACACCTCTGCAAACATTATGCTGTTAAAATTAGGTCTTTTGACAAGATAATCCAAAACATGACTAAAATTGGTAGAAAGTAAATTGTGTCAACCTTGGTCATTATGGTATGATTTGCAAAAATGGGAACTCCATCCAAGAAGATTATTGGAATTGCTCTATAATGAGAAATATTAAAACAGTATTTTTAGTGATTTTAATGCCTTCAGTTTTATAAGCTCCACAATCCATTGTCCAAAAAAAAAAAAAAAAAGAGCTATAATTCTAAAATGCCCTTTCCCCATTTCAGTTAAATGGTTCATTGGCCTCCCCAAGATAAAATCCAAATTCTCCTAAAACTATAAAGTGCCCATAATTTGGTGGTTTACCGTTTCCAGGCACTTCTTAATTTTCTTCAATACATATTAAGCTCGTCTTACTGAACTTCTTTCATTTTTGAAAATGTGTCATGCCCTTTAGAATTTTCAAGACTTTAGGTATGCTATCCCTTGGGGCTAGAATGATGTTCTGTGGTTTCTTTATTTGGCTACACCCTATTTATCCTTCTTTCCAAGTTTAGACATCAATTTTCTTTTGAACCAAGTAAGATATAAAAAAAAACGGGGCAGGGAGAAAACGAAGTATTCTTCTCTGCCCAAGTTTTGTTTATTCTGTCCTCACCTGTTTTTCTCTGACACTTTACATCCCCGCTACTAGCTTACAGCCATCCTGTACTGTAATGCATATTTACTTGTATCTTCCACTAAATACTTCACAGTATTCAGCAAAGTGTCTGAAATATATTAGGATCTCAATAATAAGTTTGAAATGCATGAAAGACTGATGGAATGTGTACGTAAATAAATGAGGGAGGGAAGACTTAGACATTGAAGCAGAGAGTTGATTTCATAATTTAACTAGAATAGCATTTTCCAAAACACTTAGCTTTCCTATGTTATGTTTTAGAACACAGGCATCCATGAATAAAGTAAGTACATGGAGATCTGATGGATTGCTGAAAGCTGAAATCTGGCATCAGACTTGTCCAGAGAAATGGGACAATCTTGTGTGAGGCATATTCTCCACGGGTTTTACAAAGAACATTCATATAGTCAACGTTGGGGCTCAGGGCAGGCCAACCAACATGCCACAATGGAGGCATATTGATTATTTTGAACTAAAATTACCTAGGAAATAACCAATGCAAAGAAGGAAACTCTGACCCTCCTCTGTCCACCTGAAAACAGGAAATAAATCTCCCATGAAAAAGGTACCCTCCTTGTACCAGTAGGTAAAAAGGCATCCTTGTGGCCAGAGAAAAGGAATCCAGGGCCAAGAAAACTATATAAATAAACCGTTATTACTTTACTAATTTACTACCTCAAGCCCAAACTGTTCGGTTTCTTCATTAATTTAGCACCCAAGCCTAAGTTTCATTGTCCTGGCAATTCCTCACAAGTTTATTACTTCTTTGTCTAAAAAGTATAAAAGCTGCCTGCTTTGGTTATTTCTTAGGTCCTATTTTTCTGAACCCTCCATATGTACAAATCAAAATTTTTTTTCTCTTGTTAATCTGTCCTGTGTCAATGTAATTATTAAACCAGCCAAAAGAATTCAAGAAGGGTAGGGGGGGAAATTTCCCTCTCCCTGACTCAGGGGCAAGTTTCATTAGGTAATGAATTCTTGGTTTGAGTGTATCAGTTGCTTGCAACAAAGAGTGCTGTGGCCCTTGAAATGTTTTTATATAAAACTTCACATAAGACTGAAAAAACATCAGCTGGTTAGCAAATACAACTGGCATTTTTAAGAGGCATTCAGGGAAATTCTGGTGGCAGTTTCTAGGAATCCAGTGACTTGAGGCACATAATGGCAGATTCTTCAGCTATAGATGGCCTGAAGTGAGAAGCGTATTATAAAGACAGAGTCATTCAGAGAAGATAAAGGAGAAATTGAATTAGCCCCACCAAGATACATGGTGGAGACTGGGACTCATGAGCTAGGCAGAAGCTATCTTAAATGAATGAATATGGGCACAAGAAGTGTGGAATAAAACGGATAGGAGAAAAAGAAGCTGATCCTCAAAAGGAATATTGAATGCATATACAAACATCTACCTTTAAATCTCATGGACAGAATAACTGTAACCATAATAGAGAAGAACAAACCTGAAATATACCTGATAGCCCGTTCTCAAGGCTCTGCCTTCCAGGCTTGACCTTTAAAGGTATAACACTTTTCATTCACATGGAGATTAAACGTTGGGAAACAGAGAATAACACGTCTTGTTGGAGGTTTATAGGAACAATGTGACCAGACTTACGTGGACAGCTGCAAGAACAAAGGGTTCCAACACCAAGAAGTTTGCAACAACCAGCCACACCCCCTCCCCATTTAGTACAAAAGAAGCCCGAATTCTAACTTGGGGAAGATGGTTCTTTGGGGCACTAGTCCACCATCTTCTCTTTCTGCTGGCTTTCCAAATAAAGTCGCTATTCCTTATCCCAACACCTTGTCTCTCGATTTATTGATCTGTTGTGTGGTAAGCAGTGTGAGCTTGGACTCAGTAACATAACTAGTTAACTGCAGCAATAATTCTCAGTGTATTTTCATTCTTACACTCATGTATACCCATACAACCTCTCTGTCTTCCTTCGATGTTCCTCTACTTCTTTCCCATTTAATATTACCTTTGACAGTCATTTAAACCAGCTCTCAACCCTTTGGATCACCTCACACCAAGGTGATTTTGTCCCTCTGTCAAAAGGTAATTGGCAATATCTCAAACATTTTTGTTTATCACACTGGGTTGTTGGTGCCTCTGGCATGCAGTGGATAGAAGTCAAGCATGCTTCTAAAACATTGTACTATGCATAGGACAAATGTCACTGTGACAAAAATTTTCCAGCTCCAAATTTCAATATTTCCAAGGTTGGGAAACCCTGCTATAGATGATGAAGAGTGAATGGCCTAGCAATAATTTTGGGGGGGGGGTTCCTACCCTTTCCCCATGGAATAAATGGTTATATATTGAAAATAATTTGAGAAGAAAAGAGAATAGTTGACATTTGAGAACAGTGTTTATTAGTAATGCTTATAAAGCTCTGAATCAATTGAATTATTGAGTTTATCATGAAAATAGCAAAATTCAAAGCTATTGGAAAAGAGAGTATAAGTCAGAGACTATTTTTTCCCCACACCTTTATTAGCCCATCAAAATAGTGAGTTTCTATCCAGGGGAATAGCTAATAATTTCACAAGATAAAAGGTTTTGTCCTATTATGGCATTATCAAAAAGAGAGAGAACAGAGTACAATGGTAATAAAGCAATAAAATATGGAGGAAAAGCATAAATAAGTATAATAAAAAGAGGATTACATTCATCTATGTGGATCAAAAATCATCTGCCCTGTACTGATGTGTGCATTATGCCAGCAGGAATTTCCAGACAAATTGCTGCATCTTTCACAGATTAAACTAATGCTCCTAACTGACTGAATGCAGTTTATTGCCAGGGCGTATGATGTAGAAATACTTAGACTATGGAAATCAGACAGATGGCTTGGCAAATTAATCCATAAGCAGCATGCCATAAGGTTAGTCAATGACAGTGACAGAAAAGTGTGGTCGTTGATAGAGATAATCATAGGAAATGTGAAGGTGAAAAAGATCATGAAGAAGGGATGGGGAAGGCAGTCTTTAATTTTTATTATAAAACAACTTGATATGTCTGTTCTAAATGTACTTTATTTTTTTAAGTGTCTGAAAGAGAAGAATTTTACTATCCAATAACAAACAGGTAAAAACTAAGATATTTGAAACTTTGTGACAATAGAGACTTGTCATTGCTCCAAGCACTGGACCAGGGTTTAGAACAAAGGGCCATTGTAGGGATCAAAATAAATTATTATTTCCATTGTAAGTATTAGAGTAACTTTATGTGGGACTTTGTATAATTTTAAATTGTCACTTGTAATCCATGGCTTTTTTTTCCCCAAATTCAAAGAGTTTATTATTTGTGTGATTAAAATTTTTACTTAAAAATTAAAACAACAGACACATAAATATTAATACATGAACACAATCATTATTATTACCTTTTTCTAAAAATTTTATCTATGCTCATAAACACGATCATGTAATATATGCTATGTAACCTGAGGTTCTCACCTAATGATATGTGGAAAAGATGAAAAGTTCAAAGGCATTTTTAATTAAGTATACTGAAACAAGTTCGAGTGAGATATTTTCTATTTTATCAGTGAAATATGAAGTGAATTCATGTCCTGGGTATAAGAAGAAAAGTAATAGCTTTGGAGATTAACAAGAATCTTATTTGTAGAGCAAAATGATTCTTTTTTCCAAAGGAAAGATGTCTCCAATAAGACAAAAACCCAACATATATGAATATTTTCTGATGTTATGTGCACATTGCATATGTCTGAAACAGGCAACTGCCTGTTAAGAACATTGTGTCAGTTTTTGATACAGAGGGACTAGAACTGAGTGAAAGAACCCCAGAACTGAGTGACAAAAACAAAACAAACAAAAAAAGACATTTATGATTGCTCACTAGGCTGGAAATTCTTTTCATCTAGGCCAGCGTGGCTGGGCCTGCGTCTTTCATATTAGCACATGCAATGTCTGGTGACTGGCTCCATGGAAGCTAAGTGAAGAGATGACTTGACCACGTATGTCCCATTATTCTTTAGACTAGTTCTGGCTTGTTCATGTGGAGTTCTCTAAAGCAACAAGAGAGCAAGCCCCAATGGGCAAGTACTTTTTATGGCTCTGCTTGAATCATGTTTGCTAAAGGCCTATGGCCAATTCAGATTCAAGATTCAAGGCATGTCTCTCTAAAGAAAATCATGTAAAAGTAGATATTTTATCCTGAATTAGGTCTAAGCTACTTTAACTACGAAGAGGCTGCCTTAATATACACGGATGTTGTCTTAAATAAACACATTTTTGAGTGAGTTTAAAAAAAAAACAGTCAAAATACAAAATCTAGATCTAAAATATTGACTCAGTGTAGAGATGTACTTCCTTGAAATTTATCTCTGATTGACATTATGTTCAATGTACCCCCTTGTTGATTATTTATAGGGAAACTGATGATCGGAAACTGCCAGATTCCATTCCCAAGTAGTAAATGGGTAAAGGAATATTTCAGAAAGATCAGAGTTGGTGGATGCTTTTTCTTGATTAACTTTATTTCATGGGAGCATCAAGTGTTAAATTGATATAGGGAAATGTGACTTCTATGACATCTTTGGACCATATTCTTCTTTGCAATGATGTACATGGATTTCACTTGATCCCATTAAATAGAAATGGAAAATTTCATGCATAGATTCAAATCTCTAAACCAAAAAATAAATAAAAGTAACAAAAACATTTCATCTCAATTAATGTTGCTTTTGTGCTAGATCCATGTAATATCCATGAAACATTGATCACATCTACACATAATTCTCTACTTTAGAAGTCATTGTGTAGTAGGTGAAAATATGTAATGCAGCTCACAGTAACAAAATATTACTGATGAATTAAGGGACATAAACACTTCAAGCTATAACTGGGGAAAATTGGCAGATTTTAAAACACAGAAATTAAATTTTCTGAATAAAGGGATACCACTAACAAATTCAAAATCCAAAGAGAGAGCAGGAAGCTATCTGAAACAAAAATAAGTGAACAATATAGAAAACTGTTAACATATATAATATATAAAGAAAACTCCTGTACATTGATATTAAAAAAGCAAAAATTACATACCTAATTAAAACAAACCCAAAACAAAAGAAACAAACCAATAAACAAAGTGGAGAAGAATTTTTGGCAAACAGCATAGTCTTTCAAAGGAAAGGCATGGAAACAAGGAAAAAAAGAAAGAAAGAAAGAAAGAGAAGGTAAAAAGGAGGGATTTATAAAAGAAGGGAGGGAAAGAAAAAAGGGAGGAAGAAAAAAGATAAATATTAAAACATGTTCAACTTCACTTGGAGGCACAAATAGACAAATGAAAACTATTGTAAGACAATATTCCATTTTTTTGTTTGGCAAATAGTAGAAAATAGTATTTTAATAATATATAGTTCTGACTATTTTTGGGGAAAATGGGTACTTTCATGTAATGCTAGTGGGATATAAATATAGACCCTACTTGGGAAAAATGTGCTGAAAGTATTGATCAAAAATCAAAGATGAATATAAGGCTTGGCTATTTGCTGGTGCCATTTGTAGTAGGTAAATACACCTCACAAAAAAGTAAATTTGAAAAGCTATCCCGAAACGAGTTGACAAAATTTTATACAAAGCCATCAGAGAGCTACTAAAGCAATGGGTTAGACAGACCAAGATTCCAGAAAGGGATAACCATCTGGAAATGACATAAATTTCTGGAGCTTCATTTTCCCTGGAGACTTTGATTCTGGGCATCACACAAGATGGGAGATTCTGGTTCTGGCCCCAGAAGAAAACTACTTCAGGTGCACGGGAAAACCACGTGAAATTTTGATGCTATGATCAGGATAAAAAGAGAAAAAAAGAAAGCGAATGTCAGTGGTCAACATCAAAGAGAAAAGGGAAGAGTAGATAACTGAGCCTGACATGTGGCCAATTATCCCCTTGAGACATTGACTGAACTCTGCAGTTGTCTAGGAAAGGAGATGAGATACTAATGTGAAAGCATACTAAAAAGCAGAGTAGAGGTTTTGATAGTCTCGCCATGCTAGGAAGGTAAGAGATAAATGTTCAGGACGTGCCAGGAGAGGGTGATGAATAAACTTGATTCTTGGTAACCCTGGAGGTTTATGCTCTAAGAACAGGGAAAAAACAGAATTAGACTAAGCCTTACCAAATCCGCTACCCATACTCAACTGTTGTTCTGTCACTTTTTGATTTAAAGTGATTAGTCACCTTTCCATCTCTAGCAAAGGATGAGCTCTCTCTGGAAGATTGCCACACTGTCTGGAACCTCTACAAGTTCTTCTTCAAAAAATAAGTGTTAGGCATGCCAAGAGAAAGAGCATATGACAAACACTAAGAGAAAAAATAGACTACAGACAATCCAGATACAGGCAGGAAAAACAAACAAACAAACAACTAATTACTATCCGCTATCATTTTATTAATTGCTATATTACTTATACATTTTATGCTTTGCTTTGACATCACTGGTATATACTGACCAATTATTTTTCTCTTCCCCTGACTCTAATGTCTGTTATTAGATGTTTAATCAGTATTTAAATTATAGGGTATCAAAGGAGGAGCATGACTTAGCTGGAAAAAGAATGAATATCATCTGGAGATTCTATGAGTCTTTTTTTTTTTACATCTTTATTGGAGTATAATTGCTTTACAATGGTGTGTTAGTTTCTGCTTTATAACAAAGTGAATCAGTTATACATATACTTATGTTACCATATCTCTTCCCTCTTGCATCTCCCTCCCTCCCACCCTCCCTATCCCACCCCTCCAGGCGGTCACAAAGCACCGAGCTGATATCCCTGTGCTATGCGTCTGCTTCCCACTATCTACCTTACATTTGGTAGTGTATATGAGTCTTTATATCTCCACTTTTGGGAAGAGTACTGGCATGTCTTTAGTCTTATGTGATATAGTTCCATTTAGTTAACCAAAGAATTATTTTATTAGTGTTTTTATTCAGAAATGAAATATGTTTACAAGGGGCATGTAGGAATGCTTCATTGACAAAGGGATGGACTGTGAGAAATTATTTGCTTCAACTTTTATGATTCTAAGCTGTTTGTAGCTGTCAGATGTTGTCGGGTAAGAAGTGGTGATTGACAGGGCAACTTCCAAAGACACAGAAACTTCTACAAACATTGGCAGCTATTCAGAACTAGTCATCACCTCCCTTTGTGCTTGTAGTAGTAGATTCTCATTTCCCCATGACTGTTTCTTTGTCTTCTTCAGTGCTTAAGATCTTCATCAGAGTAAATTGTTTCTGATCTTTTGGCCACAGCCATCCAGACATTCTCTAACTCAACTCCAAACATATTTGTGTAACCTCCAGTTCCTACATGCAATCCTTATTTCCATCATACTTGCAGTGGCTCTTAATTTCTTACTGAATCCAAACAGACATAATAATCAATTAGTTGGATAAATGAACAAAAGTGGGTCTTATGTGAACCAATGAAGGGAGTATGTTATGAATCAATGATTATGATTGGCTCATGTAGGACCCGACTGAGGTTCAGAGAGGAAAAATTACATCAGCCAGATATGATTATAAGTGACCTTCAAATGATTTCCTTAATTGAATTAACAGTGTTTACACAAAGATTATAGGAAATAAAAATCTCAAAAGAGGCACATCCGATGCAGTCATTTTAAATTAGGAGCAAGACGAGGGTAACCGCTGTCATCATTTCTCTGTTCACCATTGTGCCCGAATCCCTTGTCAGTACAACACAGCAAGAAAAGAAGTGATATAGAAAACTTACGTGGGTAGAAAATCTGGTGAGTAATTAGATTTAGGTAATGGGAAGATGAGAAGACAGTCTTTTAATTGTTCATCAAGTAAGTAAGTAACAAATGCACAAACTGGTTTAGAATGGATTACAGGGTGTTGCATTTTTGAGTGGAGAGAAGGTTTGGCAAAGTTCTTTGGGAGAATGGGAAAGTGAGTAAACTAGCAAATTGTAGTTGGATTTCAGACAGTACTGAGAGAAAACCTGAGGTCTGTGGTTAAATAAAGAGATATCAATCACTGGGTTTACTTTTTTCTCTTTTTTTCTTCTCCAGCTATATTCAACTGCTTGGATACACGTGTGGAGATATGCATGGATTTAACAGGTATCTAGTTAGGTACTGCAACAATAGGGTAGGGCCAGGACATTGAAGAAGTGAGCAGAGTAATGGATATTGGATTCTAAATTAGGTAAGGAGAGAAGTGAGGATGAGAGGGAAGATATATTATAGAGGGGAAAAGGAAAGGAGAGGAGTCAAAATATAAGATTGATGTATTTGAGGAAGTAAGCTTGAAGGACAGGTAGCCATCAAAGAATAAGTTAAAAAAGTGAAAATAAGTAATTGGTGCAGCTGTTAGTAATGGCAATATTTGGAGTAATGGCAATACTATTGTGGAGGTGCTTGCTAGAGCAAAAATGAAAATCAGATTATTGGAGGTAAAATATTAATGAAAACTGATAAAAAATGGAGATTATATGGATCATGAACTCAACAAGAATGATGACAAAAGTAGTGATTGAGGTAAAGACAGTGAAATGTATTAAATTCTTCAATGAATAAAGGAGAGTGACTAGGAGGTCAGTTGATGATAATTTTATGTTGAGGGGTTGAAAGAAATCATTATTTATTTATTTGAGGAATGGAAGAGATGGCAATAAATTGGAAGTGAAAATGAGGATCAAGGACAAACCCCCTACCCCATGCCTTATAGTACATGGGGTGTGGAAGGAAACAAGCTTATCAGGAATAAAATATCTTACAACATATTACATAAACTGTAACTATAATTAAATCTGTAATAAATATAGTGTTTTACATTCCATATGAAAAACTTTTCAGTGTCAGATTTATTTGGAAAGTAAAAAGTATATATTCATAATTCCTTTATCAAAACCATGAAAATAATTTTTATACTGTACTCTTTTAATGTGTCAAAGGCCAGTAATATCCAAGAGTTTTATTGCTCAAATTTTAATCTTTCTGTGAGTTAATTCAAAATTTTATAAATTTAAAGAATGCAAATCTCTTTATCTAGATATATAACAAATAAAAATTAATTTAATCATTAAGAATCTTCGATCACATGTAATTCTTTTGTATTAGAGAATTATTTTCAAGCATTTTTTTCCTTGAAAACTTGTTTCATACCACTCTTTATTTTACCTTGCTTCTTACTTCCACAAGTATAACATGAAACAAATACAATGTGTCTAAAGATAGGTATTCTAGAAAAGAATTATAGGCCTTGAATAATATTTCAGCTGTGTCTTAAAAACAAACAAAACTTGAAGCTGCTAATTTACACAATGCAGGTGTGAAATAAAATTCATATTTTATGGCAAGACAAGGAAAATATAAACATAAAAACTCTTCTCTGCCCTTTGGCCTCCTCTCTCCCCACTGTCATTCATTGTGCGTCTGCATTATGCATCGACCAAACCTCCCTGTTGGCAGGAATACCTGCTCAACAATAAACAACAGCATTCTCCTAGAACCAAAAAGAGATAACATTCCTTCTTGATCTTGTAAGAGTCCACGATGACCCACCACTTTGTACTTATAGATCTGGATGGTGTAAACTGTCAATAATATGTCATTTGATGTATATCCCTCTGTCTCAAAAAACTCTTATAACTGTCCTTTGACTTCCAACTGGTGGACCAGTTCTCCAAGCTTTCTGAGATGCTGTTCCTGGGTTATAATCCTCAATTTGGCTCCAATAAAATTTTCCATTTCATTCTTAGCTTGACTAATTAATTTTTCATTGACACAGGAAAGAAGATTTAGAAAAATACTTGATGTTTTTCTTATTTTCAGCTCATTTCCTTTAACATGATAGAAGTATGAACAGTATGTATTTTTTAAAAACTGGATGGATATCATGGGGCTATTGTTATCAAAAGTAAACCTCTTTTCTTTCAGAATTATTCAGAAATTTAGTTGGGAGCATTCTGTGGAGAGGGTGAGGATGGAATCAAGGGATGTGAACAATACAATCTGTGTTTCCCACTCTTATATACTGGTCTCAGCCTAACCATAACTGGTGTTACGGCTGGACCACACCTTGGGGTTCTTGTGACTGCAAGATGCTCTTCAGCAGTTACCATCAATAAAGTTTGAAAAACAAAGGTTTATTACTCTCAGGTTCTGAAAAGCACAGGACACACCTGGGGCCACACAGTGAGGTCCCCAGGAGAGAGGGAGAGGGAGAGGAAAGAGGGAGAAGGGGAGAGGGAGAGAACACACTCAGGCCTGGGGGTCCTGCTTTTATTGAGGTTGAGGGTGGGGCTCTAGAGTTTTGTGGGCTCACTCTTTTTTTTTTTTTTTGCGGTACACAGGCCTCTCACTGTTGTGGCCTCTCCCGTTGCGGAGTACAGGCTCCGGACGCGCAGGCTCAGCGGCCATGGCTCACGGGCCCAGCCGCTCCGCGGCATGTGGGATCTTCCCGGACCGGGGCACGAACCCGTGTCCCCTGCATCGGCAGGCAGACTCTCAACCACTGCGCCACCAGGGAAGCCCTGGGCTCACTCTTTATTGGTGAATTTAAAACACAAGATCAGGGAATTTAAAGAGCTGGAAGAGAAAAAACAAGTGGCCCAAATGGACAGCTATTGAAATCAACCAAGATCTCTAAAACAAAGGAGCTTGTGTCGGGAGATGGCATGGCTCTTTATCTAGTCTTGTGGCTGGCAAGGTATTTGCTGGAGATTGATGGGATGCCTCTTTGAAATAAATGCTTGTGCAAGCAGAGCCGAAGTCAGACTTTGCTTTACAAAAAAGAAAACCAGTCGTCAGCGCTGACACTACATCCACTGGAGTTGAAACTTTGTAGTTAATGGCAGTTAAGCAAATTGGTTTTGTGATCTAACCAGAATAATTACCATTTTTTTTAGCAGTAAATATATGAAAGCTTTGCTTAGCTTTGTGACTGCAGAAATGCCCTGAAGGCCTTTATTTTGGATATACTTTCCTTGTTAGAGTTGCCTAAATGCTGTTGGAAAGCTGTACCAAATAAACTATTAAAACAACAAAAACAACTAATGAGGGCAATGCTGATAAATCAGACCCATGGGTTGAAAGAAATTGGACATTGTTTACATCATTGCTGCAAAAAGGAGACACAGAAATCTATTCCTTTTAAACGTTAGTTTGAAAGCAATATTTACCTCATAAAACAAATGTTTAGTGTCTTCTGATAAGTAACTCACTCATAAACACGTACATAGTACATGCATAACTGTCACAAAGCTTTCTGTCCCACTTGTAAAATGATCATATGAATGAAAATTCAAGACTGAAATTCAAGAAAATTCAATGAAAGCTACATTTCCTAATGTTAACTAAAGTAGCTTTAACCTTGACTTTCCAAAGTCTGTGCAACTTTATGACAAGGCTATACCTTCAGATAAAAAGGTGTCATTCCCTATCTGTCTTCCATCATACTTCAAAAAATTTTAAATCTTAAAGATGGACTTGAGGGTCTTATATAAATGGAAGAAGAAATACACAAGTACGTCTACAATTACTTTCCTATCTCACAAATTGTCTTCCAAAATCTAATACGATAAAGCCCTTAATGTTTTGGAAAATATGTTGAGTACATGTTCCAAGAGTCAAAAGATTTTGGATACCCATGTCCCCTGCATCGGCAAGCGGACTCTCAACCACTGCGCCACCAGGGAAGCCCACTAACCTTTTTATTTAATTAAAAAAAAATTTTTTTTATATAGCAGGTTCTTATTAGTTATCCATTTTATACATATTAGTGTATATATGTCAGTCCCAATCTCCCAATTCATCACTTTCTAACCTTTTTTAATGAAAG
Organism: Neophocaena asiaeorientalis asiaeorientalis; assembly: GCF_003031525.2. Taxonomy (NCBI): domain Eukaryota; kingdom Metazoa; phylum Chordata; class Mammalia; order Artiodactyla; family Phocoenidae; genus Neophocaena; species Neophocaena asiaeorientalis. The sequence continues at coordinate 5,945,573 of NW_020173929.1, read as the reverse complement.
TGTGTATGTAACCCTGGGAAATAAATCATATAGTATAAAAATGATAATATGAGGAGAAGATGAAAAGAAAGAAGGCTGGGGATTCAAAATCAAGTCAGAACATCACCTTCAAAGTCTGCAAGCAGCAGTCCATATTGGTATTCTAGGAAGAAGTTTCAAACTATTAGATGTTTTACAAATAACTGTGTCCGGTATTACTAAGAATTTGTATCTAGTTGGTTAGCTTCTTTTGGTGGTTGGAGATGAACTCAGACAATGCCAATTCAAAATTTTGCCACTTCAAATTCTTAACCATATTAACACCACCCCCAGGGCCCTAGATTTTGTAATATGTGCTCCTGTGTTCAAAGATGCAACAGCTGAGGTGACCCTTAATGAAAAAGCAGGGGTGAGTAGTGAAGCGTATGGATAATGTAACCAGACAAAGTAGATCGAGTAGGCGTGGGGTGGGGTGGTGGTGGTTGTACCCCCATTTAGCTGTCTAATTGGTGGCATAAACAGCTTCAAGGAAGCTCCTTCAGGATGGCACAATGCCCTAGACAAGTTCTGCTCCAGAGTTCTTCATACCCTCGTCAACTGTTTTCTACCTTACCTGTTTTCTTGACTATTCTGACACATTAGCTTATGTGTCTGCCTAGCATCAGGGGAAGACTCTGTGCTACTTTGCAGAAATCATTTAGTCATATATCAAAAAGTGAAGTCCGATAAGATTCAGAATAATGGTCAGTAAAACTAAACGTTCTAAATTATAGAAAATTACTGTGGTTGTCCACTTCTTAGCATTTATATACATGATTGTTAAACCATCTATGTTTTATGGTAAGCAAACAGAAAAATGTATTTTATTGAAACCAAGAATATTATGCTAGGGACTTCCCTGGTGGCACGGCGGTTAAGAATCCACCTGCCAATGCAGGGGACACGGGTTCAAGCCCTGGTCAGGGAAGATCCCACATGCTGCAGAGGAACTAAGCCCATGTGTCACAACTAAAGAGCCTGTGCTCTAGAGCCCGCAAGCCACAACTACTGAGCCCACGAGCTACAACTACTGAAGCCCGCGTGCCTAGAGCCCGTGCTCTGCAACAAGGGAAGCCACTGCAATGAGAAGGAGAGTAGCCCCCACTCTCCGCAACTAAAAGAAAGTCTGAGTGCAGCAACGATGCCCCAAAGCAGCCAAAAATAAAATATAAATACATTTTTTTAAAAAAAAAAAAGAGTATTATGCTAGGTTATAGTAATTCCTCATAGTAGCAATTAATTCTGCTCTACATCGTCTTTAATAAGAAATTAAATTATTTTGTTAAGAATTACTCTGTAATCATTACACACAATCACAATCACTCAATCACAAGGTGCAGAAATTAGGTTAAGCAGTATCTCCTGATCTTCACTGATTTCGCCACCACCAGAACAATTCATGACTAAGCAGTTGGAATGACTCATGAATCAATGTGGTGTTATGAGTGATACCGTCAGAAACACAAACATTAATGGGTTTGGCTGTTCAGTTTTTCACTGTCTACACTAAGTCTTACAGGACTGCAGGTCGCCACTGTTGAGAAGACTGGGAAACCTTGGGTTAGGAGAGTATGTAGATTCACCTGATGTGATGGAATACTATTTAGAAAATATTTAATGTTATCCCTCTTTCTTAACCACCAGCAATTTAGACCTGTGCTTACAAACACACACACACACACACACACAGGCATGGATACTCATACACGCAAACATGCACACACATACACAAACACATACCTACACAGCCTTTCACTTTTGTTTGTACTCCTGAATTTCCTCCCATTGGAAAATCTTTTAGTTCCTATGCTTTGACTTGTGGAAGAACTGTTTTAACAGAAGTGCAGCAGAAGGGCTTTTGAATTTGAGGCCATGAGTAGAATAAAATTCAGAGAAAAACATAAAAAGAGTCTATAAAATATTACCCAGACTAATAAAAAATAAATAAATGAAGTCCTAGACAAGGTGGGAGACAAGTAAAAAGAAAAATGGAGTGAATAAATGCTGACAGGTTCCTGAAAAGGGACTCTGTTTCCCAAGCTACATCTACTCTCCCACACTTCTCTTCATCCTGACTCAAGCTTGGAGGAAAGTAGTGGTAGAAACTACTTGCTTTTGAAATCCAAAGACAGGAGATCTTTGCTCTCTGTCTCTCCAATAAAGCCCGGGAAGGAGGGCAGACCTCACAGTGGAAATGGCTGCATGGCTAGTTCAATCTCATTGATGTTTCCCTATGGCTCTTGCAAGGTGTAGAGAAAGTAGGATTACTTCTATGTATTCAAAAGCAGCATGGAAATGGTGAAGGATTATCATAATACCAGGTGACAAGATAGTAGAATAGATTCCAACTACCTAGGAGAACACAAGAAATCCTGAAAACTAGGCTGCTTCCTAGAGTCACTCAACCACATGCAAGGAAGGCTTGACTTTTTCATGACAAGAATATAACATCTCAGCAGATATCAGTGGACAATGCATTGTGTCATTTAATTGTTACAAAACCACTAGCACAATTCATAGATGGCAGAGCTAGAATTCAAACTTAGAACTCTCTAATCATCATCATACGACGATGTCTTAATAATCCTGCTATTTGAGCTCTGTTCTGTTTGTTGATTGAATACATGAATGAATGAATGAGTATAATTTAATAATTTTTTCTATAGAGCAAAGATACTAAATTAATTAAAGATACTAAGTAATTAAAGATTACAAAGTAACTTCAACTCAGTTTGCAAGTGATTTGATAGAAATTTGATTCTGGATGTAATGCAATAGTCTAGTCCTTATTGGAATTTGTGTCAGGTAAATGCTGCTTTTTGGCTGTGTTAGGAGGTATGTACTTTCTCTGACCCAGTGTAAGGTTATGTGTCAAGAAATTATGGCCACATTCTGGCACCCATGACTCTATAAAAATTTTCATTTTATGTTAAAGTTAGTAATGCATATACCCAATTAGGTTCCATTACCCAAATTGAACTGTTCTTAAAAGCTTTCTATAATATAACCAAGTTCAACTCATAACTGCAAGTCAGTTTCATCAAGGTTATATGTTTCTTGCTTTGTTAAAGGAAAAATTTCTTACGTTTTTGAATTATAGGAGACTGGTAACACAGGATTATTTATAACAAAGCCAGAAGCAATTGTCTCCATGGAATGAAGAGAGCACATATTTTTATCTGAGGGAGGCAAGCTGTTTTTCCTTCGATGAAACATACATAATCATGCAATAAACACTGCCGCTGACTGATGATTTAAGTGTATTTGAAAATGTTACTCTTGGATATCTTTTTTATATTTTTAATATTATTATTTTTAAGATATTACTATGAAAGGTTTAGATTTAAGTGAAGATACTCATCTTTCCAAAATGTCATTATAAGTCTATTTCTAATATGCTCTTCCTCTTTCCTCCCAGGCATCCACTCCTTTTTATAGCAACATTTAATAAACATTATTCCTATTATACAGAAAGTGAAAATAAGGCTTTAGAGACTTTCTTTTTTAAAATAATATTTTTTAAAAATTATTTATTTATTTATGATTTATTTATTTATTTTGGCTGCACTGGGTCTTAGTTTCGGCACGCAGGATCTTCCTTGTGGCACATGGGTTTCTTAGCTGCGGTGTGCGAACGGCATGCATGTGGGATCTAGTTCTCCGACTATGGATCGAACCTGGGCCCACTACAATGGGAGTGTGAAGTCTTACCTACTGGACCACCAGGGAAGTCCCCAAAATAATAAATTTTATTCATTTACATAAATTTTAAAAAGCGTCCTCATTCTAGTTCAAATGATGAATATAAATTTATATTAATTATAGTTTTAAAACAAAACCATATGCTAATTAAGTTAATTTCACATACATAAGAAAGTTCTACTCAAACACAATGGAAATCTCAACCATACAATGAATAGTTATAACCTTAGAAGGTATATGTGTTCTTCAAGTGCCTTTTCTTATATTCTGCACAGTGTGTAACCGGTTTGAGACAATAACAAGTTTTGTTTCACTTTCAGCCACTATACTTTTAAGCATGTATGCTTATAGCCAAGAGGAAGATACAGGAACAAGTTGGTTCCTGTTAAAGAGAAAAGCACAACAGCCATGCAAGAAGCATGACAAGAAAATTTGGGACATGAACTGACAAAGTGTGAAATGTAACAGTGACAAAGATGAAGGGTTTTGACATAAATGACAGCCCATTTCTCACTTATATCTGATGTCTCAGGCTTCAAATCAGAGGAAAGTTATTTTATCATGGAAAATTTGTAGGAGCTAACATCCAGAATGGCTATCATCCAACAGAAGTGATGGAACAGAATAAAGTAAATCAAAGATTAAAGGATTAGTACTTAAAACCAGCTAATTAAGCACAGAGGCCTACTACAGGCACTAAGCTTCCTATTTTATTAACTAAAACAAAAGTGATTTGTTATTTAATACTTATATTTTAATTCTTGCTAAATGCATGTAATGATATTCTTGTATTTGAACTTCCAAGAATATTCATACAACAGAAATAGTTACCAATTCTGTGTACATGGGGAGAAGAAGTAGTTTTACCTTGTTATTAATTTCTATTAAATTAAAAAGATTCATGTGACAAAGAGGACCTTAACATTCTCCTCAGCTGGACTAAACTCTAGATAATCTTCTTCCTGTCTACAGGTCCCCAACTTCCCTTGTCTTAGAGCATTTACTTGAGAAAACTTATGATTGTAAATTCTTTCTCTGCCTCTTTGATATCTTCATTTTTGTTTCTTTGATATATATGCAAATCTTTTTAAAAATCCTCTTGCCAGTTTTATGACCAGGAATGTCTTTCTTAAGGACCTAGGAGCAATTTCTTTGAAAGGTAATCATCAAGAAAGATTAGTGCCTGTATCTCCCAGTCTCTGTTAAAGAATCTAATTTCAATGGGTGCAAATTAGCAAACACAGAAGGCCCTAATCATAGAGAAAAGCATTTGCAAATTCAGGAATAACTCAATGTGCTCCACACATCCCATTGCTCAACCTCACCCTAAGCATTCTACTAGCTCACCCACCCACCTTAAAAAAAAAAAAAAATGGGAAGGGGAGAGCGAGGGTAAAAAAAAAAAAGAAAGAAAAGAAAAACAAAGGAAGTGTAAATCTCTCACTTTTCCTCTCAGTGGAGTTGAGCTCAGAGTTCTGTCCTCTCTCCCTTATTGCAATATCCTTGAATAAAGTCTTCCTTGCCTAAAACTTTGTCCAGTGCAATGTTTGTTTTGACACATGTGTAAGCAGCTCCTTTGCCCCTTTTCTCTTTGTTCATCCTTGTTTTCCTTAGACCTTAATCATAAAGGTGAGATCATCAGGCAACGTGTAACTTAGCTCCTGATTTCTGCTCTTCTAAGTATACTCAACACCTTACCTAACCTGTTGAATCCTTGCTGGATTAGAAGGAATAAGAATGAAGAATTAAGTAGTTAAAGAATGACTGACTCTCTACCCCTGGTGTCCCCTTAGTAAATTTTTTTTTTTGGCTGCGCCACTCAGTTCCCCAACCAGGGATTGAACCTGTGCCCCCTGCAATTGGAAGCCCAGATTCTTAACCACTGGACTGCCAGGGAAGTCCCCCCTTAGTAAATTTACAGGCAGACCACGTGGGCAAGAGAACATCCAATTACAGGTGGACGATGAGAGCAAGACAGCGTCCCAAGGAGAGATGGGGAGAAGTCAGCAACTGAAAAATGACGAAGAATCTGACCTCCTGCCTTAATAATTAACTGAGATTGTTTCCCCCTTTTCCCTTTAAAAATTGTCATGGCTGAGCAGAATCTTTGGAGTTGGTCTCTGGACATAAGTCCACCATCTCTCCAGATTGCCTGCTTTTCTGAATAAACTACCTGTCTTCTCTACTGAAGCTTGCCCCTCGATTTATTGGCTGTTGAGTGGCAAGTTACAGAACCTGCATTTGGTTACACATGCATGCATCCACGTTCTGCATCTTCATAAAAAAAATGCAGCCATCATTCACTCATTCTTGATTCAGAACATGAATTTATTCATTAATCCTGTAAATATGTTTTTAATATTAAGTGCTGGTCTTTGGGATAGAAAGAAGAAATATTTTTGTTCCTTATATTTTAATGATCAAAAATCTTTTGATTCTATTAGCAAAGTACAAGTGAAAAGTAAAGATTTCTTTGGAAGAGAAAGATTTTTACCCAATCTACAGACTCAAGATCTACCCAGGAGTTTTCTGTTTATTTTTATTTATTTCTCTTGTTTGCTCATTTGTTTTGTGTGGTTGTCTTCTCTAATTTGGAATCCTGAGAAGAACCAAAACTCTCTTAACAAAGCTGCAAACTGCAATTTGAGATTGCTGTTTTTTTGTTTGTTTTTAAAATGATTTTGGTACCAGTAGAGAGCTTTTATTCATTTCTTTTTGTAGTTATTTAATCATTTGCTTCATTTATATTCCTTCAAGTTATTAGCATGCAAACACAAAGCTGAATAGGTGCTTTGTCTTTCTTCTCGTCACTTCTTAGAGAGGGAGATCTAATTTAAGTTTTATGTGTAAATGATCTCGGAGAGGGAGCAGTGAGCAGTGGCTTGAAGCGAGATCTTAGTTCCCTGCCCAGGAATTGAACCTGGGTAGCTGGATGGAAACCAGGAATACTAGCCACTAGACCAGCAAGGGTTAGAGGCTAGAAGCAACTTTTCCCTGGCTCTTGCCTCCGTTTGAAAGCAAGAATGTTTCAAGGAGGTAAAAACAGGTGCGAGGTTTATTATTAGAAACACAGCATAACAAGTGAGGGAGCACACAGAGAAACAGTTTATTTAAGGCAGAAGGCAGACAGAGATACACACCAGGAGAGAAAAGGTGTGGGCGTCCCCCCTAATAAGGAGGAGTGCAGTAAAGAGGCGGTTAAGTCAGTTATATCGGGCAGTTCTTCCAGGTCTTTGTTTACCTTTGGCCAATTACCTGGTTTCTTTTTCCACACCTGACCCGCCCTAGGGCCCTCCTCAGCATGTGCGCACAACTCTTTTCCAAGATGGATTCCAGCCCAGAGGCCTATGGGGGCCTTGGCATCACCTATTATGGGGTGGCGCCCCCTCCTTTTTGACCCCCAAGGAACCTTTCTGCGCATGTGCAGTGTCTCCCTTGCCCCAAGGATAGGAAATATGTTTCCTCTTGATCTTTTACTCAGACAGGGTCTAGCCCCTCTCTGTCCCTGCCATAACTGTTATATTAAAGTGTCCATAGGAGGCAAAGTCCAGCTATTTACTCTGTTCTTGTTGTTATTTCCATCTAGGAAGTGCAAACAGGAGGTTGGTTGTAAATATCTAGCCTGGAGCCCACCTGCCTCCTTCCTCAGGAAATGTAAACAGGAGGCTATTATAAATGCCTAGCCTGGAACCCCTCTATCTCCTGCCTCATAGGTTGTTAATGGACCAGTAATCTGCTACCCCAAAACATCCGCCACCTGACCCTATGGCCATTCATACTGATTTGGGAAGAAGCAAAGTGACTGATATTTTGAATTTGATACAACCATAAAATTAGATATTTTAGATATGTATATTAGAGCCTAGACCTTATCTCTGGAGTATATAACCTGAGTTATCACAATATCCCATCAGTTATCAGAATGGCAGGTAAACTTGCTTAGAGAAGTAATGGACATTACTGTAGAGGATGTGGCAGACATCAAAGAGGTGTACAAAATGAGAGCACTCCCCAGGTAAGCTTTTGGTGGAGAGTAAATAAATATTTAATTTGGTAAAGCACATTCACCATGACATTAATTCTAGGATAATAAACAACTCCATTGCAAAACCACTGACAAATGAAATATTTCCTTCCGTATCAGTAGACAAAGGACCTCACAGTCATCAGCCATTGCAGCCTCCACCCCCACACCCCGATGGTGAGTCCTGAGGGGACTCAGGAAGGAAACAAAGGATCCCTGCCATCTAGCAGCCATCAGACTGCAGCCACTCCACAGGTGTAGCTTGAGGAAACTCTGGTTGTGAAAACATAGGATACTGGCCCCAGATAGCTGAGATGCATGTCAAAGGAATGATTTCAGTGAGCCCAGACTCTTGCATCTTCCCATACATAGAAAAGTGCTCAATTCCTTAACTTGAGATATTTGGTTTTATTTTATTAACAGTAATCCTTTGTTCTGACTCCCAGGTGTTGTTGCAAAATCTCCTATACATCCTGGCTTCCCCCCTTCCTCTTTGGAGCATTTTTCCCAGGATTACTTGAGATACTGCCTCCTGAGCTTGAAGTCTTAAGAATGTCCACCGAATAAAATATAACTCTCAACTTTTAGTTGATGCTTTTTTTTTTTTCATTCGACACCATAATGAGACAAACTGCTACAGTCAACCTATTAATGACAGCTATTTAAAAATATTAAGAAAGACTCAGGAATTAAAGAGTAGACTTTGATAGGGCCCTAAAATAAATCTACTACCCCATGTACATTTGATGGTGATTCCCTAACTGGAGGGTGAAAAGGACAACTTCAGTGGAATCTGTGAAACAGGTCAACACCTCTGGACCAACCAATCAGGAAGAATTAAAACACAAAGGCCATTCACGCAGATAAAGAGTCTAACAAAGTTAAGGATTACAGAAATTGTCTCCTGTGCAGGTTCTGATTATGTGGAACTTCTGGCTCAACAGTGAGAGAACCGAAGCACACATAGAAAAAAAGAAAAGTTGTTGAGACCTAGCAGTTCCATCTTGTGGATTTTTTTTCTTTTACATGTAAATAAGAGAAGCACAATAAGAGTATGAAAAGATGATCATTGTAGGATAATTTTTAATAGTTAAAAGCTCTAAATTACCTAAATGTTCAACAATAGAAGAATAATTATGTAAATAAAGGTTTAGTTATAATAAAAGAGAATACTAAGCAGTTATTCAAGATCATGTTTAAAAAATTAATGACACAAAAATATTCGTCATATAATTTTAGGGGACAAAAGCAGTAGGCAAAATGCAATTTATGCCATTAGCATGAGTATATAATATCATGTATATATACATGTAGAGCAGTATTAAAATTTGTGCTACAATCAAAATATTACCCTTCTCTGTGTGCAGAGATTATAGATTTTTTTTCCCTCATGTCTCCTCTACTTTTCAAACTCCCTCCACTAAGAAAATAATTTTTATTCTTAGAAAAAAAAACCCTAAAAAAATAAATAACTACAAAATGTCAAAACTAAGACTTTGTTCTACTTGTAAAATTAGCCTGTTATCCTGTCACAGCTTCATAGATGCTATAGGAAGACAGGATTCTGGGTCAGAAGCAAAGGACTTTATTACTCATGACACAGCAGGCAATGAGTTTCACATTCACATTGGTTCCCTTGCCCCCAGTGTTCCACAGTGGTGAGGCAGAGAATGACGTTTTTAGACGGGAGCTTAGGGATCCAGTTTAAAAATATGGAAGCTTTGGAGCATCTGGAAAACCTTCCCAACCTTTGTCCTAAAGGGAGACATTATCATAACCTTCAGGAACAAATCTGCTCTCTGCTGCAGAGGGAGATACTATCTCTTACCTTCCAAAGCTCTTTGCTATAAAAGCATCCTTGAAAAGATAGTTTGGAACAAAGCTAGCAATGTCTTTTGCTAAGATTATGTGCAGAAATGTTGCAGGAAGGGGGGACCCTTTCCAGGGCCCAAGAGTGGGCTCTTATCTAACACTCAGAAATGAATTGTCCTAGGAGACACATGTGCTGACAAAGCAAGCGATTTTATTGGAAAAGGGTGCCCGGGCAGAGAGCAGCAGGGTAAGGGAACCCAGGAGAACTGCTCTGCCATGTGGCTTGCATTCTCAGTGTTTATGGTAATGGTGTTAGTTTCCGGGTTGTCTCTGGCCAGTCATCTTGCTTGGCCCATAGTTTGACTCAGGATCTTTCCAGGTGGCATGCGCATCTCTCAGCCAAGATGGATTCCGGCAAGAAGGACTCTGGGAGGTTGGTTGTCTTCTCCCTCTTTTGGCCCCTCCAAGTTCTCCTGGTTAGTTTTCAGTGGCAGCACCAGGGTCCTTATTGGGATCTCCTGTTGTGAGACAACTCAGGCAAGTAGGCCTAGACAGGGTGGGTGGTTTCAGTCAATAGTTCCCTAAGAGAAACATGAGAGACCCATGGGAAATACTGACTCTCATCACAAGAGAAATTTCCAAACTCAGCCTCTGCTATTTCCTTTTATTCTAAACTTGTTGGCAAAGGCAACAGTGCCTCTTAGACATTATTGTTTTTTAATTGGAGTATAATTGCTTTACAATGTTGCGTTAAGTTTCTGCCGCAGAACGAAGTTAATCAGCCACACGGATACACACATCCCCTCCCTCTTGGACCTCCCTCCCCACTCCATCCCACCCAATTAGGCCATCACAGAGCACGGAGCTGAGCTCCCTGTGCTACACAGCATGTTCTCACTAGCTATCTATTTTACACATGGTAGTGTATTTCCGTCAAACCTGATCTCCCAATTCATCCCACCCTCCCCTTCCCCACCGTGTCCACGTGTCTGTTCTCTACATCTCCCTTTCTATTCCTGCCCTGCGAATAGGATCATCTGTACCATTTTTCTAGATTCCACATATAAGCGCTAATATATGATAGTTATTTTTCTCTTTCTGAGTTACTTCACTCTGTATGATAGACTCTAGGTCCACCCACAGCTCTACAAATGACCCAATTTCATTTCTTTTTATATTGGAGTAATATTCCATTATATATATGTACCACATCTTCTTTATCCATTCATCTGTCGATGGACATTTAGGTTGTTTCCATGTCCTGGCTATTGTAAATAGTTCTGCAATGAACATTTTGGTACATGTGTCTTTTTGAACTCTGGTTTTCTCAGGGTATATGCCCAGTAGTGGGATTGATGGGTCATATGGTAGTTCTATTTTTAGTTTTTTAAGGAACCTCCACAATGGGTGTATCAATTTACATTCCCACCAACAGTGCAAGAGGGTTCCCTTTTCTCCTCACCCTCTCCAGCATTTATTATTTGTAGTTTTTCTGATGATGGCCATTCTGACTTGTGTGAGGTGATACCTCATTGCTGTTTTGATTTGCATTTCTCTAATAATTAGTGATGTTGAGCATCTTTTCATGTGCCACTTGGCCATCTGTATGTCTTCTTTGCTGAAATGTCTATTTAGGTCTTCTGCCCATTTTTTGATTGAGTTGTTTTTTTTATATTGAGCTGCATGAGCTGTTTGTATATTTTGGAGATTAATCCTTTGCTGCTTTGTTTGAAAATATTTTCTCCCATTCTGTGGGTTGTCTTTTTATCTTATTTATGGTTTCCTTTGCTGTGCAAAAGCTTTTACGTTTAATTAAATCCCATTAGCTTATTTTTGTTTTTATTTTCATTACTCTAGGAGGTGGGTCATAAAAGACCTTGCTGTGATCTACGTCAAAGAGTGTTTTTCCTGTTTTTCTCTAAGAATTTTATTGTGTCTGGTCTGACTTTTAGGTATTTAATCCATTTTGAGTATATTTTTGTGTATGGTGTTAGGTAGTGCTCTAATTTCATTCTTTACATGTAATTGTCCAGTATTCCAAGCACCATTTATTGAAGAGGCTGTCTTGTCTCCATTGTATATTCTTGTCTCCTTTGTCATAGATTAGGTGGCCATAGGTGTGTGGGTTTATCTCTGGCCTTTCTATCCTGTTCCATTGATCTAGATTTCTGTTTCTGTGCCAGTACCATACTGTCTTGATTACTGTAGCTTTGTAGTATAGTGTGAAGTCATGGAGCCTGCTTCCTCCAGCTCCGTTTTTCTTTCTCACGATTGCTTTGGAAATCGGGGGTCTTTTGTGTTTCCATACAAATTGTATAATTTTTTGTTCTAATTCTGTGAAAAATGCCATTGGTAATTTGATAGGAATTGCATTGAACCTGTAGATTGCTTTGGATAATATAGTCATTTTCACAGTATTGAGTCTTCACATCCAGGAGCATGGTATATCTCTCCATCTGCTTGTGTCATCTTTGATTTCTTTCAACAGTATTTAATAGCATTCTGAGTACAGGTCTTTTGCATCCCTAGGTAGGTTTATTCCTAGGTATTTTATTCTTTTTGTTGCAATGGTAAATGGGATTGTTTCCTTAATTTCTCTTTCTGATCTTTCGTTGTTAGTGTATAGGAATGCCAGAGATTTCTGTGCATTAATTTTGTATCCTGCAACTTTACCAAATTCATTGATTAGTTCTTGTAATTTTCTGGTGGCATCTTTAGGATTTTCTATATATAGTATCATGTCATCTGCAAACAGTGACAGTTTTACTTCTTCTTTTCCAATTTATATTCCTTTTATTTCTTTTTTTTCTCTGATTGCTGTGGCTACAACTTCCAAAAGTATGTTGAATAATAGTGGCGAGAGTGGACATCCTTGTCTTGCTCCTGATCTTAGAGGAAATGCTTTCAGTTTTTCACCATTGAGAATGATGTTTGCTGCAGGTTTGTCATATATTGGCTTTATTATGTTGAGGTAGATTCCCTCTATGCCCACTTTCTGGATAGTCTTTATCTTAAATGGGTGTTGAATTTTGTCAGAAGCTTTTTCTGCATTTATTGAGATGATCATATGGTTTTTATTCTTCAGTTTGTTAATATGGTGTATCACATTGATTGATTTGCTTATATTGAAGAATCTTTTCATACCTGGGATAAATCCCACTTGATCATGGTGTTTGATCTTTTTAATGTGTCTTCTTTCTGTTTGCAAGTATTTTGTTGAGGATTTTTGGGTCTATGTTCATCAGTGACATTGGTCAGTAGTTTTTTTTTTTATGTGATATCTTTGTGTGGTTTTGGTATCAGGGTGATGGTGGCCTCATAGAACGAGTTTGGGAGTGTTCGTCTCACTGCAATTTTTTGGAAGAGTTTGAGAAGGATAGGTATTAACTCTTCTCTAAATGTTTGATAGAATTCGCCTGTGAAGCCATCTGGTCCTGGACTTTTGTTTGTTGGAAGATTTTAAATTACAGTTTCAATTTTATTACTTGGTAATTGGTTTGTTTATATTTTCTAATTCTTCCTGGTTCGGTCTTGGAAAGTTGAACTTTTCCAAAAATTTGACCATTTCTTCCAGGTGGTCCATTTTATTGGCATATAGTTGCTGTAATAGTCTCTTATGATCTTTTTTCTTTTGCGGTGTCAGTTGTAATCTCTCCTTTTTCATTTCTAATTTTTTTGATTTAAGTCCTCTCCCTTTTTTTCTTGATGATTCTGGCTAAAGATTTATCAATTTTGTTTAGCTTCTCAAAGAACCAACTTTTAGCTTTATTGATCTTTGCTATTGTTTTCCTCATTTCTATTTCATTTATTTCTGCTCTGATCTTTTTGATTTCTTTCCTTCCACTAACTTGGGGTTTTCTTTATTTTTCTTTTTCTAGTTGCTTTAGGTGTAAGGTTAGATTGTTTATTTGAGATTTTTCTTGTTTCTTGAGGTGAGCCTGAATTGCTATAAACTTCCTTCTTAGAACTGCTTTTGCTGCATCCCATAGGTTTTGGATCATCGTGTTTTCATTGTCATTTGTTTCTAGGTATTTTTAAATTTCTTCTTTGACTTCTTCAGTGATCTCTTGGTTATTTAGCAGCACACTGTTTAGCCTCTATGTGTTTGTGTTTTTTACAGTTTATTTCCTGTAATGGATTTCTAATCTCATAGCATTGTGGTCGGAAAAGATGCTCTATACAATTCAATTTTCTTACATTTTCCAAGGCTTGATTTGTGACCCAAGACGTGATCTATTCTGGAGAACGTTCCATGTGTACTTGATAAGAAAGTGTATTCTTCCACTTTCAGGTGGAATTTCCTACAAATATCAATTAAGTCTTTCTGGTCCATTGTGTCATTTAAAGCTTGTGTTTCCTTATTTATTTTCTGTCTGGAATATCTGTCTATTGGGGTAGGTGAGGTGTTAAAGTCCCCCACTATTTTTGTGTTAATGTCGATATCCCCTTTTATGGCTGTTAGCATTTGGCTTATGTATTGAGGTGCTCCTATGTTGGGTGCATAAATATTTGTAAATGTTATATTTTCTTCCTGGATTGATCCCTTGATCATTATGTAGTGTCCTTCCTTATTTCTTATAACAGTCTTTATTTTAACGTCTATTTTATCTGATACGAGTATTGCTACCTCAGCTTTCTTGTGATTTCCATTTACATGGAATATCTTTTTCCATCGCCTCACTTTCAGTCTGTATGTGTCCCTAGGTCTGAAGTGGGCTTCTTGTAGACAGCATATATACTGGTCTTGTTTTTGTATCCATTCAGCCAGTCTGTGTTTTTTAGTTGGAGCATTTAATCCATTTACATTCAAGGTGTTTATCAATATGTATGTTCCTTGTCCTTTGCTTTTCATGGGTAGTTTCCTGCATCTTTTACTCTTCAGAGGAATCGCTATAGCAGAGGGTAGATTTGATGCATCACAGAACACATAATATGATTGGAAGTCTCTACCTACCATGAGATGTGATGAAGTTGTGCTGGGTAAACAGCTCATTTCAGTGAGTCAGAATATAAAGATGCAACGTTTCCACTTCCAACATCACTGAGATATATTCTGAGAGGACTGTCCATGTCCATAAAATAAATAACAATAAGCAATTAGACAAAGTGAAATTCTCTGTTCTGATGCTGGCTCACAAAGGTATACCGTCTCCTTCACCTACAAATGAGAATCTCATGTTGATCAAAAGGAATCCATCTGATAACTGAGTTTATTACTAAATCTCAATTCTCTCTGATATTCAAGTTGAATTCTTGCATTTCTTGAATCTGTGCTTCTTTATTTCTTCTTTATTCTAGCTAAAGATCAAAGTTAAGGTACCAGGAGTATCACAGACAAAAGTCACACCGTTTACTTACCTTAATGAAGCCTAGTCTTTCTGAAACTGAGTTCCTCTGCTGAGTTTATGATTAACCTCTCTATCCAAAACTTTATTCCCTTTCTTGTCCCACATCTGTTTCTTTCAAGATTACGTAGTACCAAAGAAAAGGGGCATTGAAACCTGGCAGGACCCTGCGGGTCCCTCCCAGATACAAAAGCCTTTCCATGTCCCCCATTTCTTATTTGTAGGAAAAAGGATTCGGTCTCCTAGACCTTCCCTGAGTTTAAAAGGGCAGATTCAAACAGTTATAATTAGGGAAGTAAGGGAAGACAGAAACAAAGGAAAAGCAGTCAGAAACAATAGTGCAAGGAAAAAGCAGAGTCCTAGTTCCTCCGTAAGGGGTATACAAAACAATTTGACACATATCTTTAAGTTTTTCTATGGAACTAAGGCCCCCACCCAGCAGGAGGATGGTAAGTTTAGACTGAGTATGAGATTCCTGGATCACCACCCTGTTACCTCACCATCAACCAATCAGAAGAACTTTACACACCCTGCAGCCCTTACCCCAAATTTTGCCTTTACCCCAAATTTTGCCTTTAAAAATTCTTGCCTAGAAACCATCATCAGTTTGGGGTCATTTGAGCATGAGCTGCCCATTCTCCTTGCTTGGCCCTTGTAATAAACATTTCTCTGCTCCAAATTATTGATACAATGTTTAATTTGTCTGTCCTCACTGTGCATCATTCACATAAACTTCGGTTTGACAACATAACTGTAACCAAAATGCTACTTGGCCCAGTGATTTTTTTTCCCTTTATTACTATCTCTAACTTCACCAGCATTCTCTTTGAAAAGAAATCATATCTACAAAAGTAGTTAGGCTAAGACAAAAGAGGACATTGCAGGTAGTGGTTTGGGACTTCAAAGAGTAAGAAGGCAATTGACATGGAGATGGAAAAGCAAATGTTTGGTGAATAAATGTTTGCTGGACCTTGCAGAGACAATGGGATACAGAGTGGAATTTTAAGAATGAATTTTGCTAGGTACATTTCTGTCTATACATCTGGCTCATACTATAGTTATCTATGGTGATAGCTCCCTTCCTGGAACAGGTGCTCTATCTACACTCTTTAGGCAGTTAGAGGAAAGGTCAAAGTTTCTTCTCAGTCTTTTGAGCCTTGCAGTTTGGGGCCCTAAATAATCCACATGGCAAAGAGACATTTGGGAGTAGCAAATTTTGTCCCCCTCCAATATCAAATCATCACATTATACACTTTAAATACCTTACAATTTTATTTGTCAATTATACTTCAATAAAGCTGACAAAAAAGAGAAAATCATCTCTAAGTTTCCTAGAAAAGTCCATAAACAGAATTAAAATGCTAAAATCACATAGCTTTTCTAAAGTAGTCACTGAACTTAGTGATTTAATGGAAAAAAAGTAAAAACTTACTATCATGGTAACTTTCAGGATTTGCAAACACTAATTCATGAGGAAAGTAAAAGAGAATTAACACAGTCTATGGTGATTATGTACTAGCTCTTTTTCACATCTCTGTTTAAATCTCCTATTAAATAAATTGTTTGCTTTAAATCCAGTTAACAATTTCATTTGTACACAAAGCTTTCCTTTCCCCTAATCTATTTGCCTCTCAATGTTTAAATAAATGAAATAAAATACACCTCCCTGCTAAGAATACACCACCATGATGGTGGTGTTGACTTAAAGAAAAAGGCACAATGTAAGAGTTGTGGGTTTAAGTTTTATTCAGGGTTGTACTGAGGATTATCACCCAGGAGACAGCCACTCAGTAACTCTGAGTAAACTGCTCCACAGAGGTAGGGAAGGAGCCAGTATATATATGAATTCTTTTTGGCTGGGAAATACATGTAGCCAAGCATACATCTTACTGTTAATTACAAAGGACAGATATCTCAAGTCAATGATTTTAGTGCTTTTCTATGTATGGGAAGATGCAAGAATCTGGAGTCACCAAACTCTTCCTGAGATATGCATCTTTTAACTATCTATGAATCCTTTTATCCAAAGCACAGAATGCCTCATCCTGTTTTTTTTCATCCTAAATTCTTCTCGGGCCACACTATAAGTGGGCAGTTGTAGTGGGTTATGACTTAACCCTTGTTTAAATGGATGATGAGTGACACTGTTCTTTTTTGGTCTACAGGGGGCACATAGGCAGGATTTTTTTTAAAAAGTTATTGTTTTTGACATTCATAAAAAGTCAATAGAAGTGTTAAAGATCAAAAGTAGACAATAATATTCTTTCAGACTGAAGTAAGAAAGTGTTTTTCCCTTTGCAAGGGAGAGCTTATCCCTACAATTTAAAGAATAGTGTGATCTAAATATTTTTTATTAATAAAGCATGGTTTGATATAATATAATAGCAATTTAGTGGCAACAAGAGGAAAATAGGTAGCTTATGTTACTCCAATTTTTAGTCCCTTTATTCAATCAATTCACAAATATCGAGAGAATGCCTATAACTTAACAGACACTCAAATTTACATACTTATTATAAGCTATTTAACATTAGGCAAAGCAGTGTAAGTTTTATGCTTTAGATTCCTCCTCCGTAAAAATGTGGTTAAAATAGTATCTACCTCATATGGTTGATGTTAGAATAAACAAAGTCAATATACGGAGAAATATTAGAGCAGCAACTAGATAATATAAAAAACTCAATAGTATTTGGCTACTGTTATTTTTATTATTACTGCTTCTCTCTTGGAGTGCTATTACAGACTACTCACTAAACAAGCCCTGCTATTTCCTCTTCCTCTCCACTTTTTTCTCTATAGCTTGTTTTACCCAAGTAATCCTTCTAAAGTACAACTCAGAATTTTTTAGTTCAAAACCCTTCAACGACTCTCAGCCAAATTCCAATGTCTACCATTTAATCTCTATTCTTTCCATAGTCATTTCTCACAACTACCCTTGCCTACTATTTTATAAGCCATAAACAAAACAAAACAAAACAAAACAACAACAACAACAAACAATAAAGTCAGAGTCCTCAGATTTTCTGAGGCCAGGTAGTTCCCAGAGCTCTCTGGGCATTCACTTGAATGTTCACCTCTACTCAAGGGTTGGTGGAAATCTTCCATCCTTCAAGTCTCATTCTAATCAACACTATTGATTACTGGAACTATTAATGATCTCCACCGCTAAACACAATCTAACCCTCTTTTGAGCCTTCTA
Organism: Neophocaena asiaeorientalis asiaeorientalis; assembly: GCF_003031525.2. Lineage (NCBI taxonomy): Eukaryota > Metazoa > Chordata > Mammalia > Artiodactyla > Phocoenidae > Neophocaena > Neophocaena asiaeorientalis. The sequence goes on along the minus strand of NW_020173929.1, from coordinate 5,927,473 downwards.
AATGCTCGGCTGATAACCTCTCCTGAATTACTTACTTTATATTATCTCAATCATTGGTTTATTTATTTAATTTCATCTACCTGACTGTAAACTTGAAATAGGAGACATGATTTTTTTTATCCCTAAAAATGCCTAACATCAGTTCTGACATAACTTAGATTTCTCAATACATATTTGTTAAATTTCTTGGAATGGTCTTAAAATACCTTAAGGAATAAAAGTACATACTATACTACTTCTATATACCATCTCTTTTGACTGAACAATAACGAAATGTGTCATATATGTAAAATATACTATATATAATAGTGTAATACTATTTTATATACACACAAACACACACACACGCACATATATATATATATATAGAGAGAGAGAGAGAGAGAGACAAAAAGAGGAAATGTAAAATATGCCGGAACTACTGATGTTAGGTATTTTTAGGAACTAATAATATTGTGTTTCTTCTTTTAAATATGTAGTTAAGTAGATGCTTTTAGATAAATACACCAATGATTTTATATAGATCTACACACACATATTATATCTAATATATATTATACATATATATTACACATTTTATATATACAAATGTGTAAATATATACCTCCAAATACATATACATGCCTCTAATATTTGCCTACTAGCCTTTGCCTGCATTCTACAGAATGCCAAAGGAGCAATTCTCAAAATACTGAAAATCAGTCCTGTGAAGCAATGGGATCATTTAACTCTGCTAAATTAAGATTTCAGAGTGATTTATCTCTAGCATCAAGTCACTCTCAGATACTTTTACTTGATTGTCATTTGATTTGTCTTTTAACGTTCTTGTCCATTGCTAAATATGTAGCATTTATAAGTTTCCTTAAAAAAAATTTCCTATAACATTATTTTAGTTTTCCAGCCCTTTGCAGAACCCATAGTGGTCTTCAGAAGGATTCAGAAGCAGTCATATGTATGACTTAGAAGCACTTCTAAGGGTGGCAGGTGGATGACCACAGGAGTCAAGTTCACCTTGGAATGGACTCTCAAGAGTTATAACTCTCCATCACAAAGAAAATAACCCCAGGGCATCATTGCAGCTGCCCCCAAACTGTGTGGTAAGCTTATAAGATGCAGTGCCACAAGGTGAGAATGGAAGCTTTCAGAAGTGTGAGGTTGCTGATAAAAGAGAGTTGATGGCACTGGGGAAAGGATGTATTTTCAAAGTATAAGTAAAAATGAACAGTGCAAATTATACTTTAGAGGATCTAGAGTTCAAAAAGAGTCCTAACCTAATTGTAAGTGAGGAGACAGAGAGTAGTTCTAGGAGCTATTTTTCTAAACATATTCATTTAATACCTTTAAATTAATGTAAAAATCAGAAAATAACTATTTATAATAAATAGCATTTCTATTATTTCTGGAGCCCAGACAGTAAAACTTCAACATTCTTTCATTTAGAAGACATCTTTTCAGCCTTCAAATATGGTTGAGAATGCATTAGGATACAATTATGTGATTCTTCTTCTAAATCATTCTTTGTATTTTGTACTGCAAAAGTAAGACTTGCAGAGGGATATATGATACTATTGTAGTGCATTGAATATGCTCTAACTTTAGCATACTTCATAGCTATTTTGACACCTATAGCAAGCCCATCATTCATATTTGCACAGAAATCTAGAACAGTGTTCAGCAACCTTTTTTCTGTAAAGGGCCAGATAGTAAATATTTTAAGCTTTGCAGGCCATATTGTCTCTGTTGCAACCACTGAACTCTGCTATTATAGTGTCCAACTAGCCATGAACAATGTGTAAATTAATAGGCCGAGCTGTGTTTCAATAAAACTTTATTTACAAAAACAGGTAGTGGGCTAGATTTGGCAGGGCCATACTTTATCAACCCCTAGTGTAAAACAGTCTTTTAAGATTCTAGTTACAAACTGAAGAGTGTTCTTAGGATGAAATTACATCTGTTTATCTGCATTATTTTTCCTTCTTTTTAATTTTTTTTTTCGATGTGGACCATTTTTAAAGTCTTCTATTGAATTTGTTACAATATTGCTTCTGTTTTATGTTCTGGTTTTTGACCCAGAGACATGTGGGATCTTAGCTTCCCAACCAGGGATTGAACCTGCACCCTCTGCATTGGAAGGCAAAGTCTTAACCACTGGACTGCCAGGGAAGTCCCTATTTTTCTTTCTTGTTCTCTTTCCAATGAGCTTATACTCTAGTCACAGGTTGTACTTGATGTCATCCTTGTATTGACTGCATTTTCTTGTATTTGAACATTGAGCCTTCCAAGAATTCCTGTCTTAACATACTCCTGCCTGGAAATCTCTTTCATACTCAAAGACCAATTCTAACATGCCTCTATCTCCCCTCAGCGGTGTCAGTCTTCTGACCTCTTAAAACCAGGCATCTGCAGATTCCTTAGAACAATCTCAGTTTATTCTCTGCATTATACTTGTTTATGAATATGCATTCATATAAGTGGATTCAGTTCAGATTGTTTTTCCTCTGAAATTCACCAGCACAGCGCTTTGTATGAAATGTTCAGTAAACAGCTATTCAGTGGATAAATGCCTAAACAAGCACTCATATTTGGAAGGGAAAGGAAAAAAGATTTAAGGTAAATGTCATGGGATCAATTTGGCTAGAAAACTCCAAATAAGTCACAGGTCATTTAGTCTTTATTTCCATATTAATTTAACAACATGTCCTACTCGTATTGGAAACTTCCAAACTTGGCTGAGAATCTTGGGCAACTGAAACCATATGCTTGAATAAGAAATCTTGTCATTTATTCAAACTGACCCATCAGTTTTATTTAATCATTTAATTTCTCTTATAAAGTCAAACAAAATATGTAAACAGCTTTTAAAACAAACATGGGTGATTGCTTTCTAATGATATCTAAGTTACTAAATTGATATTTTATTAGCAGTTCAATATTATCATAGATGTATTCTTCTTTGGGAATATGAAACCAGACCATAGAAATTTTCAAATTATCAAATAAACATTAGTTTACTCTTTCCAGTGCCATATGTTTATTCACCAACAATCTAATCAGTTCTTTCTCAATTTTTAACTCAATGACAGAGACTCAATTTTCAAAAAATTAAATTAAAAAATCATGAAAGTCAAAGATGTATAATCCTTTGGTCGGAAAGACTAATTCCCACATCTTTCTTTCAGGAATTCTGTCATTTAACTTTTTTTCTCCATGATTTTCTATCTTTTCCTAAGAATAATCCTAATGCAGCAATTTTTTTTTTTTTTTGCGGTACGCAGGCCTCTCACTCTTGTGGCCTCTCCCATTGCGGAGCACAGGCTCCGGACGCACCGCCTCAGCGGCCATGGCTCACGGGCCCAGCTGCTCCGCGGCATGTGGGATCTTCCCCGACCGGGGCACGACCCGTGTCCCCTGCATCGGCAGGCAGACTCTCAACCACTGCACCACCAGGGAAGCCCTGCAGCAATTTTTTATTATGAAAACTCAACTGTATTTACATAAATACAGTTTTTGTAAATAAGCTTTGTTTTTGCCAGTCATGTGAAAATGAAATATTTTTCTGTCTAGTGTGTTTTAGGTACAGATGTTTGTTATGAAAAGGAGCCACTGAGGGCAGTGATGAACAAGGCAGGGTCAGTTGGTAGCTGCAACTACAGAGAATCAGACAGAGCTCTTCATCCTGGATTAAAAATCAGGTCTTAAAATACCAGATGAGTACAGAGTAGTATTCAGGGGGCAGAATTTTGAACACAAGCTAATATGTCTCGGGTTATTTATAAGGGTCTAGAATCTACAAATTTATCATAGGTAAAGGGGAAATAGTTGTCTGCATTAAATGGGATTCTCTGGGGCTTCCCTGGTGGCGCAGTGGTTGAGAGTCCGCCTGCGATGCAGGGGACTCGGGTTCGTGCCCCGGTCCGGGAGGATCCCACATGCCGCGGAGCGGCTGGGCCCGTGAGCCATGACCGCTGAACCTGCGCGTCCGGGGCAAAAAAAATAAATAAATAAATAAAAATAAAAAAAAAATAAATGGGATTCTCTGGATGCAAGTAACTGAACCAACTTGATGAAGTGGAAGCAGAAAAGAGGAATGTATTTTAAGGGTACAGGGGCTGACTCCTAGTGGTCAACAATAGGATGGCAACAGAATCCCAGCAAAGGCCTAAAAATGAGAACTGGAATTGGAGGAATCTTTAGCTCTGACTCTGCCTCTCTTTGCAGTGCTTCCAAAGTTTCTTCCAGAATATGTATTTTCCTTGCTTTTCTTCTTATACAGAGTTGGTAAAAGAAGCCTACCCATCTTTCCTCAAGAAACTATACCAAACTGAATTAGAATTTCCTCATTTTAATTCCAGCTATCCAAAGTGATAATTCACTTGTCCAGTTAAAGTCAGGTGTCAATACCAGGCTCACTCAATCATGCCTGACAGGAGACCATCCAGGTGAGGAAAAGGGAAGGTGGGGCATTCAAGCTGGAATGAAACCCCCCAAATGTATTTACTCTGAAGTCTTAGAGTTCAAAGGAGTGCATAATTCAGTATGGAGGACATTATCAAGCATCCTGATAGAAATAAAAGCTTCTGGTTGAAAATTTGGAAATGGTGACCATAAGCATAAATAAACTTATGACCAAGAAATTACATTTTTAGAAATTCTGAAATGAATTTTGCATAAAATCATTTGCATAGAATATAAGTCCAATGATGTTAATCACATCTTGTTTATAAAAGGAAAAAACAAGGTGAGCCAAACAATTGGGCTTTTAAAAATTATGGTATATCTTGAGAGTGCTGTTGGTTAAGATGATACTGAAAATTCAATATGACGTGAGGATTATTATTTATTTCAGTAAGAAAAGTAAAGTAAGTTTAGAGAATATTTATATTCTATGACCCCAGACTGGAAAAGGTCTTATTTAAGGCTCTATAAAGGTTTTATTTCCTGGATATAAACAATTGTTAATTACAATGTTTCTATTATTACCCTAGGAATGCCTATATACACACCAGAGCATTTTAAAACCACAAATTATATCCCTCATTTAGTCGTTGATATGCAATTGTTTGAGGAAAAGTTGTATTTGCTTAAGTTATATGTGAATTCCTTAGCCTTTTATGAATTTATTCATTGCCATAAAAATCATTTAGTCAGAAAGGTCCAAACTTTTTCAGGGCTACATACCTTACTGCAAGAGTATGAAAATAAAAATTTTGATTCTAAAATTTTGAAATGCAAATTCATTTTAATGCTTAGGCTCTTTAGCAATCCTATGATCCAGAAAATGCCTCCCTGAGAAGAGGAAAACTAAGGTCAGAGAGTTCAACATTGTATGTTTACTAAGCAGGATACTGAGACAAAAGCAAGAGCCTATGCAAAGTTCCAGGGACAAGAAGAAAAAATATATATATATATTAAAATATATTATATATATATTTAGTAAATATATTTATTTATTGGCATTTAAATGCAAATGATAACAAATCCATTAATCCTTTCCAATACAAATAAAGGATTGAATGAATGAATAAATGAAAGAATGAAGGAAAGACAAAGAAAGGAGGAAGGAAGGAAGGAAAGAAAGAACGAAAGAAAGAAAAAAAAGAAAAAAGAAAAAAAGAAAGACTAATCTCCCATGCATAGAAATGTAATCTCCCTACATTGTTGGTGAAAATGCAAATTGGTGCAGCCACTATGGAAAACAGTATGGAGGTTCCTCAAAAAACTAAAAATAGAGTTGCTATATAATCCAGTAATCCCACTCCTGGGCATATACCTGGACAAAACTATAATTCAAAAAGATTCATGCACCCCTGTGTTCATACCAGCACTATTCACAATAGTGAAGATATGGAAACAAATATCCATCAACAGATGAATGGTACATAATGTACTGGATGTGTACATATATACAATGGAATACTACTCAGCCATAAAAAAGAATGGAATAATGCCATTTGCAGCAACATGGATGGACCTAGAGACTATCATACTAAATGAAGTAAGTCAGAAAGAAAAAGACAAATACCATATGATATCACTCATATGTGGAATCTAAAATATGACACAAATGAACTTATCTAGGAAAGAGAAACAGACTCATAGACATAGAGAACAGACTGTGGTTGCCCAGGGGGAGGAGGGGTGAGAGAGGGATGGATTGGGAGTTTGGGATTAGCAGATGCAAACTAGTATATATATAGGATGGATAAGCAACAAGGTCCTACTGTATAGCACAGGGAACTATTTTCAATATCCTGTGATAAACCATAATGGAAAAGAATATGAAAAAGAATATATATGTATAACTGAATCACTTTGCTGTACAGCAGAAATTAACACAACATTACAAATCAACTATACCTCAATAAAATAAATTTTAAAAAAGAGAGACTAATCTCCCATGCAGAAGAATTCCAATAATTTATGGAGATACTTTGCTTTTAAGGAGGTGAAGCATAACTCTCCATTCCCTGAGTGCAGGTGACCTCCTTCTGTTACCAGGTTGGCGTGTCTTGTATCAAAATAGCTTCAACCAAGGAGGACAACGGAAGCTGGGAACCAGCAATCTCAGTCTTCGTGATAACAAGCAAAGAACTACAGATGACTGCTTTTGGTTTAAATGCAAAGCAAAATTTATTTAAAGCATAGCTACACTCTCAGAGTCAAAGAGTGGGCTGTTTCTGCCAAGTGAAAGCTTAAGGACATTTTTAAGGAACAGTCTGCAGGGTGGCGGGGTGAGTTACAGGGGAATCATTATTTGACTGACAGTGCCGAGCTGCATAACAAGTTCACTATTGTACGTGCTCTCACCCTTGATTCACTAAGAAACGCCCACCGGGGGCGGGGGCAAAACCACATGTAGATTTTATTATAATGATGGTATAATGAGTTTGGGTTTACTAGTCTGTCTGGTCTGGGCATGTGCAGCAAGGGAAGTTCCCTCATGTTATTGTGCCCCCTCTTTATCAGGATAAGTTTGCTTACCACACAACCCTAGTTTCTCCCATTCTGGGTGGGGTCAGGGGAGGGTCCTCAGATGGTTGGAGTGTAACTGGACTACTCCCCCCTTGTCTTTTCACCACTGTTGCCTTCTTGCTGCTATTGTCAGGGGAGGGTCCTCAGTTGGTTGGGGTGTGTCTTTTTGCCTCTGTCACCTCCTTGCTGCTAATGTCTCACTAACTACCTAACACTTCCAAAGACTACAGCATGGAAAGGGAAGAAAATAAAATTAGAGACTAACTTTCTTCAGTAAAGAAACATGGCACACACTATCTCAAGCCAGGTGAACAAGTTTAACATCAGCAATGATAAGTTAAATTGACAGTGTGTACTCGATATGATGTCAAGAAAATGGTACTTACCTCCGTGGTTTTGCTCCCAAACACCCAGAGCCTCAGACTAACCATGAGAAAAACAACAAATGCAGACTGACATTCTACACAATACCTGACTAGTACTCCTCAGAACTTTCAAGCAAAGTCTGACAAATTGTCTCAGCCAAGAGGAACCTAGAGAGACGTGACTATTAATGAAACATAAAACCCTGGGTTGGGGCTTCCCTGGTGGTGCAGTGGTTGAGAGTCCGCCTGCCGATGCAGGGGACACGGGTTCATGCCCCAGTCCGGGAAGATCCTATATGCTGCAGAGCGGCTGGGCCCGTGAGCCATGGCCACTGAGCCTGTGCGTCCGGAGCCTGTGCTCCTCAACGGGAGAGGCCACAACAGTGAGAGTCCCACGTACCGCAAAAAATAAATTTAAAAATTAATTAATTAAAAAAAAAAAAAACCCTGGGTTGGATCCTGAGAACAGAAAAGGGGCATTACAGGAAAACGGGGGAAATTTTAATAAAATACAGACTTTAGTTGATAATAATGTACCAGTATTGGTTCATTAATTGTAACAAATGCACCATAGTAATGTTAAGATGTTAATAATAGAAGAAACTGGGTGCGGGGTACATGAGAATTCTCTATACTTTCTTCATAAAAGTTCTGTAAATCTAAAACTGTTCTAAAAATTTTTTAAATGTTGTGTTTAAAATGGCATTTAAGACAAACTAAAAGAAGGAAACTGTGGGAGTGCAACATATAAGAGAGAGACATTTATTCCCAAACTATTTATTGAATGCCTACCTTTGTGGCCAGTGAGGATTACAATTCTTACTCTCCTGGAGCTTAAATATTTTTAGTGTGAAATGGAACAGTAAGTAACTAAGCCAACAAAGAAAGAAAGTAATCATACATTGTGGTCATTCCTGTTGAAGGAAATAGGCAAAACCCCTACACTTAAACATTATAGTGACCCAAATGTTATTCCTTTTTTAGTACTTCAGCCCACCTGCAGTCCATCTCTCTTCAGTAATTTCTGGTCAATGCTGACAGCTCAAGAGATTTTCAACCAGCCAGTGTTTACAGATGCTGTGCCATGGTGGTGTAAAGAAATTTCTAATTGTCTGTAGGTGTGTTTCCATGTACTTTAAAGGAGGTGTGGAGGGGGTGGTATTCTATTTGGGAAAATAAGCACAGAAAAGAAATGGTGAGAAACCTTGAAACAATGCAAACATGAATGCTAATTTTTTCCTCTGTAGAGAAAAAAACTGTGAAATGTGTTTTTAGTTTTTTCATTCTTATAGCTTCTCTAACAAATGTTTAGGATGTATTTTGCTCTTCCATGCTTCCTTATATATTTTAACAATAATATTTTGGAAGCATAGCCACATATATCCTAAAACATGTTCACGGTTGTTTTTAGAAGGAGGATTTTTCTTGTCACTTAAGAGCACAATTTGAGGACCATGGATCAAGAATGTAGGAATAATGAGAAGCTATCTAAACTGGCTAAACTGGAAAAATCAACCCTAGCTTTCAGTTCAGTATTAGACATCACAGCTGCAAGACCCTCATCTCTATCTGTTTTTAAGATCCTTGAGTTTATTTATTGAGATAAAAATATGATTTCATTTTTATTTGTTTTAAACTTAGCTCTTGTTTGAAACTGACTTTACCAACTCAACTTTTGTGCTTACCTGAAATATCTGTGATTTGCAATTTAGTTTCACATAATCAACAATATAAAGCAAAATTAGTCGACTGGCTGTATTTTTTCCATGATTGTTCTCCCATTTGGTACTGTATTACACTTCTCTTTAAAATTCTCATGTCAAAATTCTCATGCTTAAAATAAAGTTATAGGTAAAAATAACCATAAATAAAGTGATCATCCAGTTTCAGAGATATACCAATCCAATCAATTCTTGTGTCAATTTATGTCTGGATTTTAACTGATCTAAGGTTTAAAGTTTTGTTGTTGTCATTTCATTTCTTTTGCATTTTTTCTTAAGCTTATGAGGTCAAAGGTAATACCAAAGAGACTGTTTGAAGCTTTTGGGTCTCATAACTTTCTGGTCTTCATCAAGACCAGGGAGCTTCTAGAGCCTTTGGATGGAGGAGAACTAGCTAGAAGGCACTGCAGCATCTTAGAAAGCTCTTGATTGACTAATTTCAGTTATAATTGGGAGTTGGGCACATTTTTCAAGGTGACTGAGAATAAGCGAACATCTTGGTGAGGAAATTTTATGACTGCTAAATCCCAAGTGAGAGAGTAACTGGTTCAATGATTGAGAGAAATAAAAACAGAGAACAAATAAGGTCATGATTTAAACTATTTTGGAAAATATGTTTTTAATAGATATTCAATCAATTTGAAAGAATAAATGAATGAGTTAGAATGAGAATGAGAGAGGCTTGTGGATAGTGTTATTTCAAGATGGTTTTATACAAAGAATAATCCTTATTATTCTTATTCATCCAATTTAATTTCTGTAATAGAAAATGAAAAGCCCCAAGTGGACATCTGAGGACTATCTTACCAGCATTCACCCTTACTTCTCTTCTTCTGAGAACTTCTCTCTCATTTTTTATGTCTGATTAACTTAGATGCCACCTTGTACATAAAACCTGGGCCACAGTCATCAGGAGTAATTATTAGAACCTTACCAGAGCAATCAGACTTAATTTTTCCAACTAGAAAATAGAAAGAGGGAGTTATTTTCTTTGTGGTGTGTGACTCATGGATGGGAAAAAAATCAGGAATACAAGTTCTCTGAAAAGTACAAAATAAACGGGCATTTATTTATTTTTATTTATTTATTTATTTATTTTTGGCCATGCCAGGCATCTTGTGGGATCTTAGTTCCCTGACCAAGGATTGAACCCGGGCCCTCAGCAGTGAAAGCACAGATTCCTAACCACTGGAGCACCAGAGAATTCCCCCAAATAGTCTGTCTTTTACAAAAATAATTTAATATAATATGAGACGGGTTAAAAATAAGAAAATGAAGATAAAATATACTGGTGACAGCTGAATCCCTGTTCCTGGATATTCTCAAAGGTCTTACTGCATCAATGGCCTTCCAGTGGCTTTGTGGTTTCTTGTTCAGTGACTCAATAAATCATTTTTATTTTACATTATTTGAGTGCTCTTCCTACTCAACCATCTCTTTCTTCTTCTCCTTTCTCTCTTCTTCATTTCTGGCATCTAATGTATTTGAAGTATTTATTATACAGATTCGTTTCACTTTATTAATCTTCTCGATTTTTCAGGGGTGGGAGGTTCTTTATTTCATTGATAATATAAATAATACAGATCATACCAATGCTGTTCCTTCTCATTTCTTTGTTTTTGTTATATTGCTTTTTTCCTAGCTTCTTTATTTTAGTGCATAGGTTATGAAAAAATAAACAACTAAAAAAAGACTATTCTTGCTTCTGATGAATATCATAAACCATTAATTTCTGTCTAACTCTGCTTTAGCTGTATCTCACAATATTGTGACATCAATGTTTTCATTATCATTTAGTTCTATGTATTTTTAATTTTTAAAAATATTTTTCTGTATAATTAAGCTACATCACTGTATAACGTTGGTTTCTAATACAGGCAACTTTTAGATCTCTTTTGATTTACAATTTATAACTGTTATTTTATCAGAGACTAATTAAGATCTTCTTTTACCCATGCCCCATGGGTATTCAAAAGTATGCCTATTATCAGGTATAGAATTCTAAAAAAAAACCCCTAAATTCTCAATGTTGTATTGCTATTCAGAAATTTAACCTCTCTACTTTTTTTTCCTTCTCCATCCATCCACTAGTTTCTTACAATGGGGTTTTAAAATTTTCAAACTATAGTTGACCCTTGAACAAAATGGGTTTGAACTGTGCTGGTCCACCTATACTTGGATTTGTTTTAAACAGTAAATATTACAGTACTAAACAACCTTCAGTTGGTTAAATCCATGGATTCAGGACCACGGATATGGCAGAACCGCATAGGGCCAACTATAGGCAGATTTTCAACTGCTTGGAAGATCGGGATCCCAACCCACACATCGTTCAACTGTATTTCAGAACTCTTCATTTATCTGCATTTCCGTGGAGCTCTGCCAGTTGACACTTTACGTAAGTAATGAAATTTTGTAATGTGCATTTACTCTTATTATGGCTTTATATGCTTGTTCAGTTTTTGCTTTCTTTAGTTTCATTTCCTTTTGCTGATTTCCCCTCTTTTTTATCTAAATGGAATATTATCACATGATACAATTAGAAACCTCGTTTTGTTTTGTTTCATATTTTCCATCTTTATCCTATGTCCAAACTTTCAGTGTTTTCTAATTTTATTCTGTGAATTTATTTTTTCATCTTTTGAAAACATAGTGTTGAATCTTTTAAAATTAATTGGAGAGCATTTTAATTTTGATTTCATGAACTTGCCTATTCTATCTTTCTGTAAATAATGGTATATCGAGACTTATGTCTGAACATTATTTTTGTTCCCATTCCTTACCTTGCTTTTCTCCCCTTGTCTATTGATTAATGCTAGTTTTTCCTGTCTTAAGATTCATATTATTTTTTTCTCTGTTATTTTCTGAAATTAATACTTATAGTCATTTTACTCACTGATTTGTTTATACTTAAAATCTGTATTGTGCAACCATGTACTTACTAGAATACATTCTCATTTCACTTGTAACTATCATACTGAAATATCATTCATTTTATTTTCTGAGTTTTTATGGATATAATTTCTTATTTTGAAATAAGAGCCTTTTGGACAATAATCAACTTTTATAAGCTCTTTGATCAACGTTTAATCCCATACCTCTTTTCACATTTCCTGAATTTAATCATCCATTTTAAACACTTCATTGAAGAGTATTTTCAAAATGGATTTCTATTTGCTAAACATTCAGAAGTTTAGGATGCCTGAGAATATTTCTATTACACTCTCACATTTAAAAGAAAATTTTATTGGTTATAAAATTACAGGTTAAAAATTATTTTTCATCTATCTATTAACTAGAGTAGGCTACACTACGTTTTTATAATAAACTACCCTGAAATATCACAGTAAAGTTTATTTCCTGGTCATGTCACATTCTGAGGCAGATTAGGCTGCGCTCCCAAGCATCCCTCTCCATGCAGGATCTAGGACAGAGAGGGGAGAAATCTTCACTTTGTACTAAAGTACTGCAGGAGCCTAGAAGAGTGCCAAGCACTTAGTGAGTGTTTAATAAATACTCATTATATTAACTAGTGAATAAAAAGTAAAGGAAACTATAGATAGATAAAGTTTGTACAGTTGTGGCTACTACTGAGGGAGTTAACATTTATAAAATAATATGTGGTTTGTTTAATGTGTCAACATATGCTAAGGGGAATCGCTGTAGGACTTTCTTCTAATTTAGAACACAATTAGTTTGCATCTTTAATTGAGTGTGAAAAGATGTCTAGACACATAAATATGGTGGTGTTTTTCTTAAGAATGTGAGAACACTTCTTAAAATACTAGTTAATTGTTAGATAAGAAAAGTTGGGGAATATAGAGCATAGATAAGTCTTATGAGTTCTCAATTTCTCCATCTCCTTTTAATTTCATCTAATTAAAAGCACATCTCTCTGTGCTCCATAGTTTACTATCCAGTACATTTTCTATAGAATTATTGTGTAATATTTATTTCAGGTTTGTTAAAAATCCAAAATAAGGTGTAGTTAGTTATTTTTATCGTTGAATCAGGTTTATACACTTTTATTTCTAATTGTTTTAAACTTAAGTATAACTCATAAAGAAATATGCCAGTTTATGAAATATATATTCACATAAATAAATTTGTTTAGCTATAGAAATTTACTACCTAACAAAAAAATCACAATCTTAACCATCAGACTTTTTATTTTCTACACATAGTTGTACATTAGAAAGCTCAAAATGTGGAGTTAAGAGAAAAAAATACAGTTATATTTTCAAAGAACTTTATAAGGATTATTTTCTCTTCACATCCTATTAATACCTGAACACTTTATCAATAAGTCATTGCCCAAGGAAGCACTGGAATGCCCTACAGAGGCAACTTTCCTCTTTTATGCTTCTGACCCTAATCCGCAAACTGCTGCTCCTTTAGCAAGATGAATTTTCTGACATTTCATACATCATTAATTCTTTTTCCATCTTGCTTAATCTTACCACCCTTGGTAAGTTTTCAGATCTTTTAAATTCAGACACATGCGGTTGCATGATAAACGGAATAAAACACATCAGGAATCTAATTTTTCCTGACAATTACATTATGTCACCTCTAGCATTGGAATATTTTACATTTCCATGCTTTGTCCTGATTTGACTGACACACAACGTACTAAATTGCCTTAGCTCTTGAATATATTTTCTTGATTATAGCCCCAAGAACCCCACCACCTGATAAGTGCATATGCTCTGATTTTTAGAAGCAAATATTCTGGCAATTAAAGAAAACCTCTCTGTTATCCTTACTTAGCAGTGGCAAGGAATAGTTTTTAATTTAGGATTGGAGCCTTATAACTTATTGGCTTATAAATACTATAATTCAGTTTAATGTTTGGAGTAACAAAATGTCCTTATTCTACAGCATTTAGCTTTTAGTTTAGCTAAAATCCCATAGTATTTAGTGTCTATAAGAATTACTGGCTAGAAGTTTTCTTTTTAAATGTACGTTCTCATAGCTTTATGTTTCTGATACATGCTATTGATGATTATTACATTTTTTCCCACCAACCTGGATATCATTGCTGAGGGCTCCAGACTCAGACATCCAATTATTTACCTATCATCTATTTTTGGAAGTCTAACACACGTCCCAAATGGAACATAGCCAGGAAATCTCTTGTAGGCACCTTCAAGGTTTTTTTGTTCTTCACCAGTCTTCTATTAATCAATAAATATCACCATCATTCACCTGGCTACTCCGTCTAAATGTTTAGGAATCACTGTCACATTTTTTCTTTCCTTCTCATGTCACATCCGATTTATTAAAACAAGCTTACCTTAGAGATATTGTGGGTTTGGTTCCAGACCACGACAATAAAGCAAAAATCACAATAAAGTGAGTCACACAAACTTTTTTGTTTCCCAATGCATATAAAATTTATATTTACACTATTCTGTAGTTTATTAAGTATGCAACATCATGTCTAAAATACAACGTACATAGCTTAATCAAAAAATTCCTTAGTTGAAAAATTCTAACCATCAACTTAGCATTCAGTGAGTCGTAGTGGTAACATCAAAGATCGCTGATCACAGATCATCATACCAAATATAATAATAAGGAAAAATTAGAACTATTGGGAGAATCACCAAAATGTGACACAAAGTGAGCAAATGCTGTTGGAAAATGGCACTGTAGACTTGCTCAACGCAGGGTTGCCACCAACCTTCAATTTGTAAAAAAAAAAAGTGCAATATCTGCAAAGCATAATAAAGTGAAGCCCAATAAAAGAAGGTGCGCTTGTATTGTTGGCTCTTCTTTCAAAATATACTACCCATCAGACCACCTCTTTCCATTTGTTACCACCCTAGGCTAAGACACAATCACCGTGCTTGTGAAATACAAACATAGTCTCCTTAGGGGTCTTCTTCTTCCACTATTCTTTGAAAACTATTTTCAGTACAGCATTCTCAGTGATTGTTTTCAAAGGCAAGTAACATCTAATCCCTCCCTTGCTCTATCCTATCACACTTAGAAAATGTCAATTCTTCATCTTGGCATACTGTAGCTGACTCCGTCTACCTGCTACTTACCTCTCTAAACCCACCTCTTACCACTTCTTTTATGGCTTACATCTCTTCAGACTGACTCTCTTGATGCCTCCTCAAATGTACCTAACTTATTCTGTTTTAAAGTCTTTCCGCATTTTCCCTTCCTCCTTGAATGTTCTTTCCCTAGAAATTCACAGTCACACCCATGTCTTTCAAATCCTTGCTCAGCTATATCTTCAGTGCATGCCTCCCTCCCTCCACTACCTTTTTTTACAAAGGTAAAATCAAGACTCTTACAGAAATAGAACATATAAAAGAATAACATGTCAAAGGTTATATTTAGTTCATTAATTAATGGGGAGACTAGTAAAATGTTACAAGTAGTTCAAAGGAAAATTCAAAGACTCATACCTATATTTAGGCAATAGGGAATTCTGAAGTGAATTTATAAATAGATTCCAAAGCAGTCTATCTACAGGGCAAGGATCAACAACATTCCACCAGACACATTCTCTTCGAATTTTTAGGAATTCAATTTTTGTTATTATCAGTTTTCTCCATTTTAGAGTTGTAAATTAGCTTAAAGGCGATGAAAGGAAGAGATTCCTTGGAAGAGTGCACTGGACAGGAAACTCAGTAATCCTTTTTCCACTTCAAAGTTTTTAATGACGTTTACTGACACTTGCCATACTCCTATTCCTTTACTTTTTATCACTGAATTTATTACTCCATGAAAATGTGGTATACATTCACATTTTTATTGTCTGTCTCTCCTTTAGAAAATAAGCTCCATGAGAGCATAAAATTGTAAAAGTTTCTGGCACAGAGTGGTTGTTCATAATTTGTTGAAGGTTGAGGGAATGCATGCATTTCAAAACAGATCGTAAAAACTATCTGTTAATGGATATATTTTTAAAAAAGGTAAATCATGACTCTCATCAATATCAATTGAATATATGTCAAAGATTTTATTTAAATGTTTAGTTAGCCAATAAGACGCTAAAGCTAGTTCAAAGAGAAATTCAGAGTAAGCACCATACAAGGGAAATCAGGAATGCTGAAATAAATTGGTTATGGATATAAAACTGGCTGGAGGGGGACCAATCATACCTCAATTGGACACATCATTTGCATTTCTATGAAAAATAATCACTGGCATTACTATCAATTTTCTACAAGTCTAGAGGGTTTTAAAATAGCTCAAATATAATGAAATACGCAGATAACCTGGAATACTAGATGGGACATCTGGTAATCTTCTACCCCATTTCAAAACCTTTCACAATTTTTTCTAATGTAATATGGACCATAAACATGTAAGGATAACATTAGTATAAGTATTATCCCTAATTGGGAAACATACCTAAACTCTGAATGCTAGCCCTTAACCTAATTTTTTGTATTTCCATTATTGTATATCAATTATCAGTCAAAATCTAACCACGTGATAAGCAAAAGAAATGTACTTTCTTACCATTAATCTTGCATTTTTAACATATGTTTTGCTAATTATCTTAGCTGTTTTAGTTTATAGAGCAGGTAAATCAAGTGTTCTAGTTTAGATCTCCATAGAGACTAATCAGCTTTTCCCTCTTCCTTAGTCATATTATTAAACCTTAGGTCAATTTTCTCCCTTATTTATAGTAGATTTCTTGGCCACAAGGGAAAAGATTCCCATCTTTAGCATGAATCCATGCTCTTTGCTTTAATTGCAACTAATGGTATAATGTGAAATACTGAGCCAGAATTCTGGAAGTGGTTCCCCTTACCTGTTTACATGAGCACCAGAATCTCAATTCTAATAAGAAAGTGGGAACCATCTACTGCAAAAATTTATATGTGAGATAATAAATAAGAGGTTTGGTTAAACCTTCATGCATTTGATACAAAATAAATTTATTATACATTTGACTGTCCATAGGTATAGATAATTACCAATAGAGAATTTCTTGTCAATTCTGCTATTTCTCTCTGGTGTATATTTCAACTGTCTGGTGATAACTGTGGTCCACCCTGGATATTAATCTGTTTCTCATGCTGTTTTTGCTTCACATGGCCTGACTAAAATGTCAGCATATTCATTCAGGCCCTTCTTGCTTGTGTCTTAGATTTCATTTTTACATTGACTCAAAGTAGATCCTTAGATCACCGAATATTTAAGATGCCTGTAATGGCTGCTTGATGATATAAATCTGCCTCTTAATGTGGTCACTGTACAGCCCTCTCTTTAAAGAATTCCATTCTTCAGCAAGGCCACCTCTGTTCTCTTAGCAAGTATCACAGTGCTAAGGGGCTAAAACACTTTGTGAGAAGAAAGTTAACCTGACAGGACCCCAAAGTTAAAATAGAGATGTGTGAGCTGTGTCAAACCATTTCCTTTATAGTGCCATTAAATGTGTCCCAACTAACATCAGTGGCTCAGAACACTACAATTAAAATATTTTACACTCCGTATAGTACAGTTTACACTAGCACATCTTACGAAGTATTGGTCATTAACACAATTTACAAATATAGCACAAGGTATCTTACAGAACACACTCAATAAATCCTGAAAATCTTTTTCCAGAACCACATAAATTTGTATAATATTTCAGTAATCTTTCAATATTATTTTAGCTTGCTTTTCACTTCTCTTAGATATTGGAAAGAACGTCAATAAGAGATTTTCCTTGCCCTTGGATCTGTTTAATATTGACTTTAATCAATAATATGATACAAAGTTAAACTGTACCAATAACATGTTATGATTAAATTATTATTGGATAGTAACTGATGAAGGCCAAGGGCAATCAGAGCATTTTAGCATTGGAATATGATCTCTATCAATCAGTAACAAAATTGATGCATGGTAATAATTATAGAAATTCAAAGCAAAATCACAGTAAGTTTCCACTTCACACCCATTAGGATGGTCATTATCAAAAATCCAGAAAATAACAAGCATCAGTGGGGCTGTGGAGAAATTGGAAGCCTTGTGTATTGCTGTTGGGAACATAAAATGTTGCAGCCACTGTGGAAGACAATATGGCAGTTTCCCAAAAAATTAAAAATAGAATTACCATATGATCCAGCAACTTCACTTCTTGGTATTTACCCCAAAGATTTGCAGCAGGGACTTGAACAGATATTTGTACATCCTTGTTCATAGCAGCAATATTCACAATAGCCAAAAAGGTGGAAGCAATCCTAGTGTCCATTGACAGATGAATAGATTTTTTAAAATGTGGCATATACATACAAAGGAATGCTGTTATCCTTACAAAGGGAGCAAATTCTGACATATGCTATAACATGAATAAACCTTGAGGACATCTTGCTAAGTGAGGTAAGCCCGTCACAAAAGGGCAAATATTGTACGATTCCACTGATATGAAGTACCTCAAGTAGTTAGATTTATAGGGACAGAAAATAAAATGTTGGTTACCAGAGAGATGGAGGATAGGAGAATGGGGAGTTATTGTTTAACAAGTATAAAGTTTCCGTTGGGAAGCTAAAAAAATTCTGGAGATGGAGAGCGTGATGGTAACACAACAATGTGAATGTACTTAATGCTATTGAACTATACACTTAAAACGATAAATTTTATGTTATATATATTTTACCACAATAAACAAAGAAAAATAGGCAAAAAAAACCAATTGATGCATGGCCAGGGCTAGAAATAGAACGTACCCAAGTATTGACTGTACGTATGTGTATGTACGTATATATGTGTATGTGTACGTGTGTGTGTGTGTGTGTGCGCACACATGTGCTCATGCAATTCTTTGACTCTTCTTCTACTCTTTGGTCTTCATTAGAAAAAATGTGTAACAATGCCAACACATTTACCTAAGTACATGTTGCTTTAGTTTTCTATTTTATAATCAATAACACTTTGCATAATTATGTATCTGTGCATAAGTTTATATGTATAAACATGTGTATAGATATTGTTTTATATTATATAGATACAGTGGGTTAATCAGAGTTTCTAACAGTGGTTTTTCAATAACAATTTATCTAAAACTCTTGGAAGTTATTTGGAGGACCTTTACATAAAAAAGCCATATACTAAATGCATCAAAGAGCATCTGATTTTAATGGTATAGTTCTCAGCATTTTAATTTTCCTTCATTGTTCCACTGACTTTTTTTGTCCTTCATGATGTATGTATGAGTGTAACAGTAAGTATGGGAAAGAATACCATGTAATAAATACAAGATGCTCTGTAAGTAAAAACACTATAATGATGAAATATTAATTCCTCTAGGAAGTCTTGGCTGACATTCTCTCTGAAGTGGCATAATCCTTTTTACATACAGCCACTTACCAGTGGGCCTGTGACCCTCAGAAGAGAAAGCTCTTTGGAGTGTAGGAACTGGGCTAGTACATTTATTTCCTAGCATGCTGCCTATACTGGACTAGGTACTCAATCTATATCCTCTGATAAAGAGGAAAAGACCACATAAGCAAATAGCTGAGAACAATTTTCCTAAAGAATCAACCTTACAATCAAGATGAGAACAACTATTAGAACTGATAAATTTATATCCCCATTGAAATAATTCTGCCTCAGTCATTTGAACAAAGGTAGATAAAACATCAATTATTAAAATGAATATAAATGGACTAGGTACTACACAGGAGTAAGGGTCAAAGGTATTTTTCCTAATTCAGAATGAAATATGACACATTCCAGGTTAATTTTACAGTATGTATTCTATGTAAGATGTACACCTGATGGGATAAATGAAGAGTCCTGATAGCTACTAAAAGCAAAGGAAATAGGATAAAGGCATCTCAAGGGAGCAGAGCATACAACCAAATGTGAAATGATCAGTGAGCTATAGAATAAGTGGAATTTGGAAAGAAATCATGGATCAGTAGTAATTGAGTTGGCTCTTTCTTTGTCATACTCTCTACTGATTTCATTATTAAGGAGATTGTTAGACACGTGTTTTCATGGCAGAGAAGTTAATGAAAAGATGGTGGTAACAAACTGTAGTACCAGCACTTGAGGAAATATATGTTTGAGGTAGAAAACCAAGTGTTTAGTTCCTTGATTTGATGTAAAGAAATTTAATTTTCTAAGAAATAGAATACCAACCTGATGCTACAAAATTTCTGAACTATAGCATTCTGCTCTGAGTTGTGATAGATGTTTACAAGGTAGAGTTAAGCAAGTATTATGTAACTAAAATTATTCATATGTGTTTCTTTTGTCCTTATCCCTCTAGATATAAAGATACTTTTGTATTTTAATAGCTCTATCTCAGCATCTTCTTTTTATGGTTGCATGCAAGTGTGTGTGCGTATACATATAAGAGGTCACGTGACATGTCTGAATATACATATCTATAAGTTATATCTTTCATATGTATAATATGTGCTAAACATCCTACAAAGGGATAAAGGAAAATATGATATAGTCTGGTCTCATGCAACTTGGTGTCAGTGTGGGGAGTTGAATACATTCGAAAGTATTACAGTGTGCAGTAAATGAGTTTGATAGAGATTAATGTAACAATCTATGGAAGTCCAGGAAAAGGAGTGCTGCAGTATATTTATTGAAGGGAGGCAAGGAAGGCTTCACAGATGTTAAAATACATGAGTGCAGTCTCCAAGAAAGAGAAAGTACACACAGGGCACACAATGAAAAGAGGCAATGTCAAGTAAGAGAGTAGCACCTGCAAAGACACGGAGGGGCCTGAGAGTGAGACGTGCTTGGAAAACCACATGCAGGTTGATATGACGACCTAGTCACAGATATATAAGATTTAAATAAATGCATGCATATTGTTTTTTTCTCCATGTTTGGATACACACTCTTTTCTATTTCCACCCCCCTTCCAGTAATTGTAAAGGAAAAAAAACACTTAATTTTCAAGGACATGCATAAGAAACATGACTTCTGCTTCCTCAAAGCAGTAAAGCAACAGAGCAATGTAATTCAATCCGACATCTATAGGAGACTCTACTCCCCTTCATTACTCCATAAAACATTTTGCCTATTTGTGAGGAAGACATTTCACTTTCAAACTGAGATTCCAAACTGCTCTCATAAAATAAAGGTGCTTCATGCTTGAATTTTATTTATTTATTTATTTATTTATTAATGATAGTCACAGTTGTCACTTCTCCCTTGTCCTAGGAGTGGGCTATTTCCTCCCTCCTTCCCCAAGTTAGAAAAAAAATCACAACAGGCAAATGAAAAAAATCAAATCAAATCATGATTTACCAGTTTCAGCTCTAGTCACAGAAGCGTTTTATCATTCTTTTTTAAACACCCTAAAAAGCATTTACAACTTCAATGATACCCAAGGTCATGTGAATCTCTGCAGGCTATTTTTGACAGAAGTTTTGTTTTTTTTTTTTTAACCAGGTCTGGCAACAGAGAACATAGCACTGAAGCTCACACCTCACAAATGTAATTTGGAGTGTTAATTGGAAAGAACCTAGCTGACCCTGTGATTTCTGCTCTCTAAGAATCGGTGACAAGTTTTCTCATCCTTCCTTCTGAAGTCTGGTGGACAGAAATGATGAGGCTCATAGGGGATTTAGCTGGGGAGGAAAGAGATACAGAATATGGAAGATAGGAGAAAAGAAATGTAAGGAATAAGTTTTGATTGTTTGGTTGAAAAGAAATGAAAACAAATTATATCACCATTGAAATGGTCTAAGAATGGTTGGGACTAATCCAGTTTCTATTCGAGATGTCTTTAAGATAGTTAAGAAGGAAACCCAGAAGTTTTGTGGCAGAAAAGTGAAACAAAACAAAAAGAAATGGACTTGTAGCTTCTCAGTAGGAATAAAGTAGGGAATAAAGGAGGTATCTAATTTCTGATTGCAAAATACTTGGTCTGTAGTCTAAAAATAAGAGTTAACACTTATTAACGACAAATGTCCATCACCAGTCTAAGCACTTTGCAAGTATTAACAATTTAAATGTCTCAAAACCCTACAAAGTAGATTACCAATATCACCCCCACTTTCCAGAAAAAGAAACAAAAGCACAGATGGAGCCAGTATTGGGTTGTCCAAAAAGTTCACTTGGTTTTAAGGAAAAGACACATTTTTCATTTTCACCAGGAATTTTATTGCATAATGTGTTCACTAACCGAACAAACTTTTTGGCCAGCCCAACACATTTAACTTCCTGTGGCGCCACAAGCTGGTAGGTGGTGAAACCTGAAACCGATCACAGGCAACTTGGCTTGAGCAGCTGCCTGAGGTTGATCTCAATGAAGGATCACTACTACTTCTTAATATTCTAAAACAAGGACAGGAAAACTCTTTATGAAACAAATATATTTTAATGACCTCTTTTATATTTTCATGACCTCTTCCTCTAGTAAGACTGGCAAGGAATTGGAATTGAGTGGTATGAAAATAGCTATTTGAATACCAACTAAGCTTTTGACACTGTTAGACACAGTTGGGGGTACAGAGGTTGATCAGTTAGAGCTGTTGAGGATTTGAGTTCAGAAGACTGAAAATTACCTTTGATGCCTCCATGGTAGAGTTTAGAACCTTAGCATAATTGAAAAGCATCAAGCATCTTCATAAAGCAGCTAGTTGGATGATTACTCAAGTTGTTAATATTGTCATAAACACCTAGCATCAATATAGTTGATGGTTTGAATCCTCATGACAAAAGTCCCTTCCAAATAGATATCTAGTCTAGCCAGAATATCTTCAGTGATTGAGATTTGCTATCTTCCAGAGCAATACTTTCCATCTTTGGAAAGATCTGTTTCAAATTCTTTATTAATTTGAACCGAAACCAGTTCTCCTGTAGCATTTAAAACTGGCCCCAGTTCTAATTCCTGTGAATGAGTCTTCCAGGAGGATCAACATATTCACCTTATCATTGGAATAAAATATTGGAAATGTTTGTCTTATACAATTCTCGTTAATTAGTAGTTGATACTGTTGAGAAAAATCACCATTTGTAGAGCAGAAAATGGTGAATCATTTAAAGTGCTGAATAGTACTTTTCAATTAAAGTAGCCACATTCTCTTCTCTTTCCTTGTTGCAGATTTTGAAATGCACTTATTTTACATTTCAGCCTATAAAAGAGGGAAAGAATGTTTTTAAGGAAACAATAGAGAACATTTCTAAACGGGGTTGTTTTATTTTCTGGGGCCACGTCCTCCAAATGACACTCTATTAGGGAGGCTGTCTTTCTTTCTTATCCCACAAAGTTAGATATGCTCTACAATCCAGACCAGGCAAGCATGAAGAGCTTAATTTCCAAAATTCTATAAAATATGATACAAGGCAGAGCTAAACAGAAATTTCCAGGGCCCAGAGAAGGGCCTTCTAAGCAAACTAAAAGTGCATGAGTGCATTGGGGTGCTGAGCATGGGGGTGGGGGTAGAGTGGAAAACATCATGAATAAGGAGAAGAAAAGTAACCCAAGGACAGAGACAGAAACGTGCTATTTTTCTCCCCAGGTGAACACTTTTCTCACTCATAAAAGTAACCTGTTGAACGAAAGAAAATTTACTCTGTGTAAAAGTCATGGCCTATGCAAGGGGAAGTATAATTGTTTAGATCATATGCTCTGCAAAATGAAATAATAAATTGACAAAATTTCTCCCAAAAGACTTCTATCAGTACTGACTACTAAATAGATTGAGAAAATCATTCCTGTTCTTGGTCTTAAATTTTTATAGATGTTTCTAAAATGTTCATTTAGCTCACATTTGGTAAAAGATTGAGCAGAATGATTTATGAACAGGGTTGATTTCCATACAATTGATGGATGATTTTTTCACTTAATGATCACTGGCAAGCAGCAGCTACTATAAACCTTCACGTGTCACTAATAGGACTCTTTAGCTATTATATTGTAAAACACAATTTGTGAGTTTTTTTTAAGACATAAAGCCTTAAAAAAAAAGAACTTTACTTTTTCCATGTACTAAGAATTTTAACCTCAGATCATGTATCCAAATACTTGACTGCTCTGTTTTCAGATAGTATGAATACAGGTCAGGATGGGTAATATATTAAGGATGGATAAAATACTAAGCTACATATAATTAAGAAAGAAAATCTGTGATGAAAACAAATAGAAACATTTCCTTTAAAAAAAATTACCTACATAAATGAATGTTATACCCAAGGAATTGATGTTTAATAATAATAATAAATGCAAGTTTCATTCACCAAACACCACATACTATATGTTATTTTCAGGTGTTGTTTCATTTATTTTAAATATGTGATTTTAGGAATTTGGATTTAGAAATATTTTTAAAATATTCTCTTAATATATTTGGCTATTTTTTTATACAGAGGATTTAAATCTGCATGACTAAAAATCCAGGGAGCCTGCTAGATATCGTTCTCTAAATCAGTAATTCAGAGGCCTTTGCCAGATTTACTCCTAAGTCAGTGATTTATGGTGGGTATGGTGAGAAGGGTTCGTGCTTGTCATTGTTTTCCATTTGATAGAGGGCATCATGACACCACCATTGGTTATATGGCTGTGATGTCTCAATATTCTCATCTGGGTATGGAGAAGGTTGGACTAGCTGATCTCAAAGGACTCTGACATCTCATACATTATACAATTCTATAAAATCAGAACATAAAATGAAACACTACACAAATTTAAAACAGAAACGTGCTATGACTGGCATTCCCTCAAAAAACCTATTACATCCACTTTAAAACTTCACCTTTTAGTGAGTGTATAGGGATTTAGAATGAAATTTCTGAGTATTAGGACCCAAAATACAAGGCCAAGGGGAGGCCACTTCCTGCTTTCAGTGTATATCTACTTAACTATGGCAGAGCATGGTTATACATCAAAGCAAGATGGTCATTTAAAATTTTACTAATAGAAAAAAGATCAATTTCTTTATGCTGTGTCCATTTCCAAGGTGAGGGCGAAATGATTGGGAGCTGCTGATTTTGCACATGGTAAAGACTGACATACCCCTCAAGAAATGGGAGGATTAAGGTTTCCACTCATGCATGGTACCATTCATCTTACAATCATTGTAAACTTCCAGATATCAGAGGATGCCTTTTGGGGGAGAAATAACTTTGAACTGAATAATTTGCTGTTAAGACTCCATCTATTTCTTTGTGGTTGTCCATTTTATTGGCATATAGTTGTTTGTAGTAGTCTTTTATAATCCTTTGTATTTCTGCAGTGTCAGTTGTAATTTCTCCTTTTTCATTTCTAATTTTATTGATTTGCATCCTCTCCTTTTTTTTCTTGATGAGTCTGGCTAAGGGTTTATCAATTTTGTTTATCTTCTCATAGCACCAGCTTTTAGTTTTATTGATCTTTGCTATTGTTTGCTTAGTTTCTATTTTATTTAGTTCAGCTCTGATTTTTATTTCTTTCCTACTACTGACTTTCAGTTTTCTTTGTTCTTTTTTCTCTAGTTGTTTTAAGTGTAGGGTTAGATTGTTTATTTGAGATTTTCTTGTTTCTTGAGGTGAGATTAAATTTCTATAAACTTCCCTCTTAGAACTGCTTTTGCTGCATCTCATAGGTTTTGGGTCGTCGTGTTTTTGTTGTTATATGTTTCTATGTAATTTTTAATTTCTTCTTTGATTTCTTCAGTGATCTCTTAAAGTGATCTCTTTTTCAGTGATTGCTATAAAGAATATCAGCACTAATAAGGAAATACATAGGTTTACGTCATTTGCCCATATCATGGCCCTATCCCAATTCATTCTTCCCTTTAAAACAGGTAGTTATAATCATGTCCAAATGACTCTGAATTTCAAATATGTGGTTTGCTGATTGACATTTATTTTTCTCTAAACTCAGTAAAATGGCTATAGAAATTGTACTTTGTGATATTTGAAATATTTTAAAATTTATTCATTCTCTGAGTAGAGAAATACATGGGTAAAGAAGAGAGATCCTGTATATAAATATAATACTAGTTTCAATTTGGTCAAGAAGTTTCCACTTAACACTCAAAGCCCTCCTTACCTCGGGTCCATATGGTACATATTCAATTTCCCATATATTCTCATCAAAGAGCCGCCTAGGCAAATGCAACATTCTTTACAGATAATGAACTGGACTTTGCAACATGAATGATAAACAGGGGTTAGTTCAGTACTTTACATAATAGCAAAGACTGTGAATAGAGACTAGATACTGTGCTTTAGACACTACTCTAAATACCAAGACATTTGAGTTATTAAACACTATATAACCAAAAAGAAGAGCAAAGTGAACCTGTTACAAATTTCTTATGCATGGGAGGAGGAATATTTATTAAAAGTGTCACTTTATCTGCAAAATTTGCATTGGATATTCTGATAGTTTCATTAAAAGAACAAACTGCTATAAAAAGAAGAAAGTGGAATTCTTTTATATAAGAAATTATGTTAGAGATACATGAATCATTTAAGATGTAGTTCATGGTTTTTCATCATTCTTAAGTTCTTAAGATGTTAGTAATCCAGCAACTCTGATTGCTGCAGTACCCCTCCTTGGCTTTGGGTCTGGAACCTCCAGAGCATTCAGGGTGTTTAGAAACCCTTTTATCCCAGTTTTCCTAGACATTCATACTTCATATGAGTGTCTTTGATCGCACTTGGTCTTGAGCTCAAGACTTTATTTTTAATCCAACTCTGAGTACTTTAAAATTGAAGCTTTTAGAACAAATTAAATTGACTTCACATATAAAAAAAGTTTTCCAACAAGTGTTGCCATTTATTTCAGATTTTCCATTTAGCAGAAATGAAATTGTCCAGTAGCTCTGTGTCTATTCTATTTGTAGTGGGTGTTTATGTGTATGTGCGTACACTGCTTTCTCATCCTTTACATTTTTGACAATTCAGAACTGCCAGCTTCTGGGAATTATTTCATCTACTTTCTCCCCCTGTAATCTAAAAGCATCTTCTATAGGGAAAGCTTTATATTTTCCATAGCACTAGCACCACTTGTCTTAAATGTTCTGTTGATAGCAGCACATGGTAACTCTTATTGATGGGTGAATGACTAAATTAAGTAAAAGTGAATGCTTGACAATAATTTTTTTCTGATTTACAATTTACCTGCATGAGATAATATTCAGAAAGACAAAAGAATTTTTTCAATGTAATTTTACCTTTCACAACATGATTTATAAATATAAATAGACACTATAGTGACTTCATTGGTGTTTGTTGTCTGTTGTTGATAAGAACTATGAATAGATGTTCACTAATAAATTCACAAATAGTTCTCTCTTTCTCTTCCATTTTTTCTTTCCTTGTCTTATTGCACTTAAAAATGAACTTGTTGGTATTACTAAATGAGTCACTTGATCCTGGTAAACTAGTTTGAGTTAAGATACATCCACTTTGGGAACATTAATTTATTGGAGCAGGAATGTCCATTGATTTCACTCTGCAAATGAGGTGGTTTTCAGGACTGGAGAATATCATCACACACACACACATAATCATTGAGTATATCATTCACTTGAGTGTGAAAAGAATTATTTAAGCCTCATACTTTTAGAAATGACAGGACAACTTAATCACTAAAATAATACATATTTTCAAGAGAGCATGCCTATAAATATCTTAGATAAATGCATTATTAAGTAAATGAAATAATGGCAATTTGCCACTATTGTACCTTAGTAGAGCTTGTAAAATGAATGTCTTGCTTTTAGCACTATTAATAATTTACATCAGTAAATTTATGTGAGACATTTTTGGCTTTAGGTAGTAATGCCAACAAGAAGTAAACATGAAGTCTGCGTTGGAAAGCTTTGTAATTTCTAAAGATCAGATTTTGTTATTGATGTAATATGATTCACTGGAATCTCATTTTACAGTGGTGCAAGGACAAGGAAAGGAAAAAAATAAAGGCTATGGAAATAGCAGGCTTGGGCAAAGCAACAAAATATACAAAATACATTTAATGTGTTCTTCATTGGAAGGAATAGTAATAGATGCTATTTTCCATAAATTATGAATCTAACTAGAAGAGGGAAACTGGGCTTTACTTGAGGCCAACCTAAACCAAGCCTTTGCGACTAAGGAGATCTTAAAGCTATGCAAATTGTGTGTGTGTGTGTCTGTGTCTCTGTCTGTGTTTACTCTCAAGAGCTGAGATTCCTCTGATCCTCCTACTGTAAGTAGGAAGAGGAGACCTGGGGAAATTCCTTCAGCTCCCTTCCTCCTTCCCCATGTTTTAGTCTTCCCACATATAGTATTTGCTGATTTAAATGGAAATTTATATTCATTGACATGGATAGACAGTTCTGATATACAAGGGGAACTTTAATAGTGGACTCACATCAGACATCAGTAATGGAACCACACATAATGTGTGAGCATATGTTTATGCACAGATAGCCTAAAAGAATACCCATGAAACTTCATAATAGTTGTCTCTGAAGAGGACCTTAGGGTCTAAGAAGAAAAAAGTGGGAGAAAGGCTTAGTTTTTTTTTTTTTTTAACCTTTTTAAATTTTTTAAAATTTTGTAATATTTAAAGGTATTACCTATTCAAAAGTTCATGTGCTGAAATTGTTTGTGTGTGTGTGAGAGAGGAAGAAGGAGAGAGAGAGAGAGAATATTACAGCCTAATGCTTCTGGTAAAAAGGAACTATCCATTGTAAAAACTGACTAGCACACACTTAAAGTTTGCCTCTTCATATTAAAGGCCCAAATGTTACATATTAAATTTGGTATTTAAAAATATTAGTTTGAGTATATACACTACAATTTCCTACCTTCTTCTCCATTTATCTCTTGGTAATTCTCTTCCAGTTCTCCGTTGGATACAAATACCAAGAGAATAACTTGGTTTGACATGCAGAAGAGATTGCAGAAATTAGCTTCTTTTGAGAAGCTTGCTTCTCTCTGGTAAGATGATAAATTGTCTGCACATCTGGCCAGTAATTTCATTCTCTTTCCTCCCCTTGAAAATATTGAAGTTACTCAATCCCCACAATCATTTCCATTTGGACACTGCTTCAAAGACTTTGAAAATATACACAAATATTGCTCAGTAGTGAGTGTAGATAGAAAAACATTACTGTATTTGAATATTGAGTATGGTCTAGAGAAAATTCAAGAGTTATTTCAACTGGGCGATACAAAAGGAGAAGACAAAAGGAATTCAGGCAAATACCACCTGTGAGAAGAAATATTTTCTTTAACTCAAATAACAGAGTAATTTTAACATTGTGCTGGGCATACAATCTATTAGGAAACAATTTATATGATAACTCATATTCCTTTCCAGGCACAGGCACCAAGGGATCTTGACAAGATTGCTTCGTAAGGTTGTTCACTGATCAACTGAAAGGCATGTTGCCCTGAATCAGGAAACTCTGACAAAATTCTGTTTCTGAATGGGATTGTGGCATCCTGGACAAGAAAGACAAAACATTAAAAGGTTGTTCAGCCAGTGGGCAGAGAAGGAGGAGTGGAATGGTTGTAAACAGGCCTGCATCTTTCCCAAAAGAGAAGCTCACCTGGAGTTATGAGATTATTTACAGAAAACAGTGCAGTGACTGTTATAGTGAAATGACACCTTCTGATCTTGGGACCATTCTCAGGTGTTAACAAAGTGTAGCCTTTAAGGTTAGGTAGGTTCTACTTTTGATAGACCTTAGAGCAGCAGCAGCAATAGCAATAGCTAACATTCATTGAACGTGCCCATTTGCTAAACACTTGAAAAACATTATCTCATTTAATCCTCATAAGATGCTCTTAAGGGAGTGCTGTTATTACCTCCATGGTACAGATGAGGAAACGAACATACAGAGAAGTTAAGCAAATTTCACAAAGTCTACACGATGAAAAACTGATCAACTAGTAGTATTTGTCCAGAATCAATACCCTACATCACTATGCTCTACTGGTATTTGGTAATTCCCAAGTTGAAAAAACTGAGTCTATACACCTAATATGCTTAGCAGTGGCAGTCTGACCTGAGAGCAACAGGTTCTTTCAGCTGACCTGATAATTCTTAAGTAGAATAAACTCACTGGCCCAAGATTGCTGTTTGTAGATAAGCTGATCTACCATTCGAACTTCAGCCTCGTGTATTTTCAGATTGACTAGGGTTGCACCTAATCCTTTGTATCTCCACCTGAGCCCAACTTGCACTGCAGCTATGACAGATCCTGGCTGATCCAGCTGGACACCCCTATACATTACAAGTCAAAGCAAAAGGAGAGATATGTGCCCTAAACTCTCTCACTCATAGAATTTGACCAACATTTATGGAATCCAAACATGATATAATTTTGTGCCTGGGGAATTTTGGGTAATATTGTCACAGAAAAGTGGAAGTTCTTGACTTTTTTTTTTTTAATGATGATCCTTCTCTCATGAGGGAAAAAGATGGATTTGAACATACACCACTAGAAGCTCATGATACTCCATGATTTAGACTACATTCCCCAAACATCATTTATTTGTTGCAACAAGGGTAGGAAACTAAAGCACAGGATATATTAAACATTTAAAAAAATATATGTCATAATAATTTTGCATGTTTGTCCCTTGGAAATAATTCGTTCAATCTCTCATACATAAAAAAGGGAGACTTGATCACCAAATTCGGTGGGGGAAACAATGACCAAAGTATAGTCACAAAGTTCTATTGAAGATGAGTCTCTCTCATCCTTCTTCCTAAGATGGAAGAAGTCTATACTTCAGAAAAATAACTAAAGAAGGAAGTCTTACCAGAAGACTACCAAGAAGCCAGTGAAAGTACAGTTACTAATTAATATTATCATAATTAGAATTTTATAAATCCATTTTGACTGATTTCCTGGCAGTTTGACCATTTCACACATGATATTATAAAAAGAACACATTAATTAAGACTTCAGGCAAAAAGAGGGTAGTGTTTTTTTCAAAAAGTTAATTGGAAAAATTTAACTAATAAGCATCAAGAGCACTGTACATGGATAACTGATGCTGAAATTGTGATATTTTGAATACTTTTCTCAAAAAAGGTTAGTGATCTTCTTTTTTCTGGGAAGTGTGGAGATCCAGCTGTAAGCATTAATGAAGCCATTCTAGGTTAAGACAGTTTAGTTAATGTTAATAGCTAAACAGGTGTTCATATTTCATCTACATAAGGTGGACTGTGGACTTCATGTATTACAGAATTTCAGCAAAAATTCCATGAGATAATTTAAAGGAATGCCAAGTTTTTTGAAGGCAAACTCATAAAACTCTACATGGGGATCCCTTTTTTTGCTTCACGTGTATCTGACTTGAAAATATAGACAATTTCTCTTTCCTAATTCCTTGGAAAAAATTTCTGCCATAAGTCACATGTCTTCTTTCCTACGAGTGTGTTGTTTTTAAGAAATAACAACCATGTGGTTACTTTCCCACAGTTGATAAATGTCTATCAAAAACATCATAATTTGCAAGGAAAAAGGTTGTTTTTCAAAGGCTGCCGAAACAGGAGAGAAATCCCTTAAAAAAACAATTCATCAATATATGTGACATTTCCCAAAGAATAGAAAATTAAAACTCACAATTTAATTTTTAATAAAAATATGACTCAGTCTGCACTGAAGTCATCATGGAAGTTTTATCAATATTTTTAAACAACAACAGCATCAAACAAAAACCTAGAAGGCACCGTAACCTAATAAATTCTGTGAGGATCCAAATAGAATTCTAGCCATAAAAAAGAACTGATTCACATACTACCAATTATTAGATGTCCATGAAAATATATGGGTAAATAAATAACGAGGTTGAAGAAGTTTAAGCAGTTGCTCTTGATAAAAAGACTTATAAGCTGCAGACCTAAATTAGAATCTGATGTTTGCCAGCTAATCCCCTCTATACTCCCCTATGTTTAGAGGCAGTACAGCTTTATGTCTATAGAAAAAAATATATCTACCCTTAAGTTAACCCTAAATTTAAAAAAAAAATTTTTTTTTCATTTTAGGAGGTAACTATCATGTCAATGCTTTACTCTGAAAGTAATAATTAAAAGAGAAGATATGACCATTTTTTTTCTGTCTTTTTAACAAAGGTCTGTAATTCATTGCTGGTTGTTGAGAGAAAACTTTTTCACAAATTAATGATGCATAATAAATATGCAAAATAAATATAAAATAAATGATGCACCATCTTTTTGCAAAATCCAATGATATAATTGATTGCAGCATAGATAATCAATGCACAATAAAACCGCTGGGCAGAGGAGGCCTTCAAGAAGGTGGAGGAGTAAGACCTGGAGATCACCTTCCTCCACACAAATACATCAGAAATACATCTACATGTGGAACAACTCCTACAGAACACCTATTGAATGCTGGCAGAAGACCTCAGACCTCCCAAAAGGCAAGAAACTCCCCACGTACCTGGGTAGGGCAAAAGAAAAAAGAAAAAACAGAGACAAAAGAATAGGGACAGGACCTGCACCTCTGGGAGGGAGCTGTAAAGGAGGAAAAGTTCCCACACAAGAGGAAGTCCCTTCACTGGCAGAGACGGGGTTGGCGAGGGGGAAGCTTCGGAGCCATGGAGGAGAGTGCAGCAACAGGGGTGCAGAGGGCAAAGTGGGGAGATTCCTGCACAGAGGATCCATGCCAACCAGCACTCACCAGCCCCAGAGGCTTGTCTGCTCACCCGCTGGGATGGGTGGGGGCTGGGAGCTGAGGCTCAGGCTTCGGAGGTCAGATCCCAGGGAGAGGAATGGGGTTGGCTCAGTGAACACAGCCTGAAGGGGGCTAGTGCGCCACAGCCAGCCAGGAGGGAGTCTGGGAAAAAGTCTGGACCTGCCTAAGAGGGAAGAGACCACTGTTTCGGGGTGTGTGAGGAGAGGGGATTCAGAGTACCACCTAAACGAGCTCCAGAGACTGGAGTGAGCCTCGGCTATCAGCATGGACTCCAGAGACAGGCATGAAACACTAAGGCTGCTGCTGCAGCCACCTAGAAGCCTGTGTGCAAGCACAGGTCACTACCCACAACACCGCTCCCAGGAGCCTGTGCAGCCCGCCACTGCCAGGGTCATGTGATCCAGGGACAACTTCCCAGAGAGAACACACGGTGCACCTCAGGCTGTTGCAACGTCATGTTGGCCTTGGGCTGCAGTCTCGCCCCACATCCTGTACCCTTCCCTCTGTCTGGCCAGAGTGAGCCAGAGCCCCCTAATAAGCTGCTATTTTAACCACATCCTGTCTTAGCTAAGAACAGATGCCCTCAGGTGACCTATATGCAGAGGTGGGGCCAAATCCAAAGCTGAACCACAGGAGGTATGCGAACAAAGAAGAGAAAGGGAAATTTCTCCCAGCAGCCTCAAGAGCAGCAGATTCAATCTCTACAATCAACTTGATGTACCCTGCATCTCTGGAATACTCGAATAGACAACAAATCATCCCAAAATTTAGGCGGTGGACATTGGGAGCAAGTGTAGACTTGGGGTTTGCTTTCTTCATCTAATTTGTTTCTGGTTTTATGTTTATATTAATTTAGTATTTAGAGTTTATTATCACTGGTAGATTTGTTTATTGATTTGGTTGTTCTCTTCCTTTTTTTATATATATACATATATTTTTTTTTCCTTTTTCTCTTTTTGTGAGTGTGCATGTGTATGATTCTTTGTGGGATTTTGCCTGTATAGCTTTGCTTTTACCATTTGTCCCAGGGTTCTGTCTGTCCTTTTTTTTTCCTTTATTACTTTTTAAGTTTTTAAATAACTGTTATTTATTTTTTATTTTAATAACTTTATTTTATTTGTTTCTTTTTTTCTCCCTTTTCATCTGAGCCACATGGATAACAGGGTCTTGGTGCTCTGGTTGGGTGTCAGGCCTGTGCTTCTGAGGTGGGAGAGTTGAGTTCAGGACATTGGTCCACAGAGACCCCCAGGCTTCATGTAATATCAAACAGTGAAAGCTCTCCGAGAGATCTCCATCTCAACGCTAAGACCCAGCTCCACTCAATGACCAGCAAGCCCCAGTGCTGGACACTCTATGCCAAACAACTAGTAAGACAGGAACACAATCCCACCAATTAGCAGAGAGGCTGCTTAAAATCATGATAAGGTCACAGACACCCCAAAACACACCACCAGACATGGACCTGCCCACAAGAAAGACAAGATCCAGCCTCATACACCAGAAAATAGGCACTAGTCCCCTTCACCAGGAAGCCTACACAAGCCACTGAACCAACCTTAGCCACTGAGGGCAGACACCAAAAAAAAAGGGAACTACAAAACTGCAGCCAGTGAAAAGGAGTCCCCAAACACAGTAGGTTAAGCAAAATGAGAAGACAGAGAAAAACAGTAGATGAAGGAGCAAGGTAAAAACCCACCACACCAAACAAATGAAGAGGAAATACGCAGTCTACCTGAAAAAGAATTCAGAATAATGATAGTAAAGATGATCCAAAATCTTGGAAATAGAATGGAGAAAATAAAAGAAACGTTAAACAGGGACTTAGAAGAACTAAAGAGCAAACAAACAATGATGAACAGCACAATAAATGAAATTTAAAATACTCTAGAAGGAATCAAGAGCAGAATAACTGAGGCAGAAGAATGGATAAGTGACCTGGAGGATAAAATAGTGGAAATAACTACCACAGAGCAGAATAAAGAAAAAAGAAAGAAAAGAATTGAGGAGAGTCTCAGAGACCTCTGAGACAACATTAAACGCACCAACATTCAAATTACACGGGTCCCAGAAGAATAAGATAAAAAAAAAAAAGAGACTGAGAAAATATTTGAAGAGATTATAGTTGAAAGCTTCCCTAATATGGGAAAGGAAATAGTCAATCAAGTCCAGGAAGCTCAGAGAGACCCATACAGGATAAATCCAAGGAGAAAAATGCCAAGACACATATTAATCAAACTTTCAAAAATTAAATACAAAGAAAAAGTATTAAAAGCAGCAAGGGAAAAACAACAAATAACACACAAGGGAATTCCCATAAGGTTAACATCTGATCTCTCAGCAGAAACCCTACAAGCCAGAAGGGAGTGGCAGGACATATTTAAAGTGATGAAAGGGAAAAACCTACAACCAAGATTACTCTACCCAGCAAGGATCTCATTCAGATTTGACAGAGAAATTAAAACCTTTACAGACAGCAAAATCCAAGAGAATTCAGCACCACCAAACCAGCTTTACAACAAATGCTAAAAGAACTTCTCTAGGCAGGAAACACAAGAGAAGGAAAAGACCTACAATAATAAACCCCAAACAATTAAGAAAATGGTAATAGGAATATACATATTGATAATTACCTTAAGTGTAAATGGGTTGACTGCTACAACCAAAAGATATAGACGGGCTGAATGGATACTAAACCAAGACTCAAATACATGCTGTCTACAGGAGACCCACTTCAGCCCTGGGACACATACAGACTGAAAGTGAGGGGGTGCAAAAAGATGTTCCATGCAAATGGAAATCAAAAGAAAGCTGGAGTAGCAATTCTCATATCAGACAAAATAGACTTTAAAATAAAGACTATTACAAGAGACAAAGAAGGACACTACATAATGATCAAAGGATCATTCCTAGAAGAAGATATAACAATTGTAAGTATTTATGCATGCAGCGTAGGAGCACCTCAATATATAAGGCAAGTGCTAACAGCCATAAAACGGGAAATCAACAGTAACACAGTCATATCAGAGGATTTTAACACCTCACTTTCACCAATGGACAGATTATCCAAAATGAAAATAAATAAGGAGACACAAGCTTTAAATGATACATTAAACAAGATGGACTTAATTGATATTTATAGGACACTCCATCCAAAAACAACAAAATATACTTCCTTCTCAAGTGTTCATGAAACATTCTCCATGATGGTTCATATCTTGGGTCACAAATCAAGCCTTGCTAAATTTAAGAAAATTGAAATCATATCAAGTATCTTTTCCGACCACAACACTATGAGAAGAGATATAAATTACAGGAAGAAATCTGTAAAAAATACAAACAAATGAAGGCTAAACAACACACTACTAAATAACCAAGAGATCACTGAAGAAATCAAAGATGAAATCGAAAAATAGGTAGAAACAAATGACAATGAAAACACGATGACAAAATCCTACAAGATTCAGCAAAAGCAGTTCTAAGAGGAAAGTTTATAGTAATACAATCCTACCTCAAGAAACAAGAAACATCTCAAATAAACAGCCTAACCTTACACCTAAAGGAATTGAGAAAGAAGAATTAAAAAAAAAAACCAAAACTAGCAGAAGGAAAGAAATCATAAAAATCAGATCAGAAATAAATGAAAAAGGAATGAAGGAAACAATAGCAAAGATCAATAAAACTAAAAGCATGTTCTTTGAGAAGATAAACAAAATGATAAACCATTAGCCAGACTCATAAAGAAAAAAGGGAAAAGACTCAAATTAATAGAATTAGAAATGAAAAAGGAGAAGAACTAACACTACAGAAATACAAAGGATCATGAGACATTACTGCAAGCAACTATATGTCAATAAAATGGACAACCTGGAAGAAATGGACAAATTCTTAGAAAAGCACAACCTTCCGAGACTAAACCAGGAAGAAACACAAAATATGAACAGACCAATCACGAACACTGAAATTGAGACTGTGATTAAAAATCTTCCAACAAACAAAAGCCCAGGACCAGATGGCTTCACAGGTGAATTCTTTCAAACGTTTAGAGAACAGCTAACACCTATCCTTGTCAAACTCTTGCAAAATATAGCAGGGGGAGGAACATTCCCAAACTCATTTTGAGGCCACCATCACCCTGATATCAAAACCAGACAAAGATGTCACAAAGAAAGAAAACTACAGGGCAATATCACTGATGAACATAGATGCAAAAATCCTCAATAAAATACTAGCAAACAGAATCCAACAGCACATTAAAAGGATCATACACCCTGATCAAGTGGGATTTATTCCAGGAATGCAGGTGTTCTTCAATATATGCAAATCAATAAATGTGATAAAACATATTAACAAATTAAGGAATAAAAACCATATGATCATCTCAATAGATGCAGAAAAAGTTTTCAACAAAATTCAACACTCATTTGTGATAAAAAATGGGCAGAAAGCAGGCATAGAGGGAACTTACCTCAACATAATAGAGGCCATATATGACAAACCCATAACCAACATCATTCTCAATGGTGAAAAATTGAAACCATTTCCTCTAAGATCAGGAACAAGACAAGGTTGTCCACTCTCACCACTATTATTCAACATAGTTTTGGAAGTTTTAACCATAACCATCAGATAAGAAAAAGATACAAAAGGAATCCAATTCAAAAAAGAAGTAAAGCCGTCACTGTTTGCAGATGACATGATACTATACATAGAGAACCCTAAAGTTGCTACCAGAAAACTACTAGAGCTAATCAATGAATGTGGTAGAGTAGAAGGACACAAAATTAATGCACAGAAATCTCTTGCATTCTTATAGACTAATGATGAAAAATCTGAAAGAGAAATTAAAGAAACACTCCCATTTACCGTTGTGACAAGAGAATAAAATACCTAGGAATAAACTTACCTAAGGAGACAAAAGACCTGTATGCAGAAAACTATAGACACTGATGAAAGAAATTCAAGATGATACAAACCAATGGAGATATATAAAATGTCCTTGGATTGGAAGAATCAAAATTGTGAAAATGACTATACTACCTAAAGCAATTTAAAGATTCATGCAATCCCTATCAAACTACAAATGGCATTCTTCACAGAACTAGAACAAAAAATTTCACAATTTGTATGGAAACACAAAAGACCCCGAATAGCCAAAGCAATCTTGAGAAAGAAAAACGGAGCTGGGGGAATTAGACTTCTGGACTTCAGACTCTACTACAAAGCTACAA
Source organism: Neophocaena asiaeorientalis asiaeorientalis (assembly GCF_003031525.2). NCBI lineage: Eukaryota > Metazoa > Chordata > Mammalia > Artiodactyla > Phocoenidae > Neophocaena > Neophocaena asiaeorientalis. Next base: position 5,889,605 of record NW_020173929.1, on the reverse strand, counting down.
TAATCAAGGCAGTATGATACTAGCACAAAAATAGAAATATAGATCAATGGAACAGGATAGAAAGCCCAGAGGTAAACCCACGAACACAGGGTCACCTTACTTTTCATAAAGGAGCCAAGAATATACGTTGGAGAAAAGACAAACTCTTCAATAAGTGGTGCTGGGAAAACTGGACAGCTACATGCAAAAGAATGAAATTAGAACACTCCTTAACACCATACACAAAAATAAACTCAAAATGGATTAAAGCCTGAAATGTAAGGCCAGACACTATAAAACTCTTCAAGGAAAACACAGGCAGAACACTCTGACGTAAATCACAGCAAGATCCTTTTGACCCACCTCCTAGAGAAATGGAAATAAAAACAAAAATAAACAAAAGGGACCTAATGAAACTTAAAAGCTTTTGCACAGCAAAGGAAAACATAAAAGAAGAAGAAAAGACAGCCCTCAGAATGGGAGAAAATATTTGCTAATGAAGCAACTGACAAAGGATTAATCTCCAAAATTTACAAGCAGCTCATGCAGCTCAATATCAAAACAATAAACAACCCAGTCTATAAATGGGTGGAAGACCTAAATAGACATTTCTCCAAAGAAGATATACAGGTTGCAAGAAACACATGAAAGGATGCTCAACATCACTAATCATCAGAGAAATCCAAATCAAAACTACAATGAGGTATCACCTCACAACTGTCAGAATGGCCAGCATCGAAAAATCTACAAACAATAAACGCTGGAGAGGGTGTGGAGAAAAGGGAACTCTGTTGCACTGTTGGTGGGAATGTAAATTGATACAGCCACTATGGAGAACAGTATGGAGGTTCCTTAAAAATAGAACTACCATACGACCCAGCAATCCCACTACTGGGCATGTACCCAGAGAAAAGCATAATTCAAAAAGAGTCATGTACCACAATGTTCACTGCAGCTCTATTTACAATAGCCAGGACATGGAAGCAACCTAATTGTCCATCGACAGATGAATGGATAAAGAAGATGTGGCACATATATACAATGGAATATCACTCAGCCATAAAAAGAAAGGAAATTGAGTTATTTGTTGTGAGGTGGATGGACCTAGAGACTGTCATACATAGCGAAGTAAAAGTCAGAAGGAGAAAGACAAATAATGTATGCTAACACATATATATTAAACCCAAGAAAAAATAAAAAGTTTCTGAAGAACCTAGGGGCAGGACCAGAATAAAGACGTAGACGTAGAGAACGGACTTGAGGACATGGGGAGGGTGAAGTGTAAGCTGGGATGAAGTGAGAGAGTGGCATGGACATATATACTCTACCAAATGTAAAATAGCTAGCCAGTGGGAAGCAGCTGCATAGCACAGGGAGATTAGCTCCTTGCTTTGTGACCACTTAGAGCGGTGGGATAGGGAGGGTGGGATGGAGACACAAGAGGGAGGGCATATGGGGATATATGTATACGTATAGCTGATTCACTTTGTTATACAGCAGAAACTAACCCAATGTCGTAAAGCAATTATACTCCATTAAAGATGTTAAAAAATTAAGAATATAATAAAGAAAGAAAGAAAGAAAGAGAAAGAAAGAAAGAAGGAAAGAAAGAAATATATAAAACAAAACTGTTGCGCAAAAGGCATTAGGTGAATTCAAATTTGGAGGATTATGTTCATATGCTAAAGTATGACACACACACACCCCCAACTACTGTTTGCTAAATTCAAAGAAGAAACTAATCTTTATACTGAAGATACCTATTGGTCAAAATCTTAACCAAGTAGCCAAACCCAGTCTCTGCTAAGGAGACCAATTGATAATATGTGCTTCTTTGTGTGCTGTAATGTGAAGTACATTGTCTCACCTGTGAAGTGTTCTGACAAAAATATTTAACCTGAATCTAATTCAGGCATTACTTCCAAACCCTTGTTTATAAAAAAACATGGGGATTGAGGAACAATTAAATGACACTATAAGAAAACAATGACACGGCAAATATTGGGAATATTCTATAAAATAACTGACCCAGATTCTTAAAATATTCAATATTATGAAAAATAAAGAAATATAAGAAAGTAGAACTGTTAGAGATGAAAATACACTAAAGAGCGATGAGAATCAGATGTAATTAATAAACTTTAAGAGAATCCAAATCTGAAAAAGCAATTGCAACATGCTTATTGTAGGCAACTCAGGAAATTGGAACGTAAACTGTATATCTTAGATGAAGTTAGGGTGTTATGGTTAGTTTTCTTAGGTGGGATAAAAACACCGGAGTTACATAAAGACAATGCTTTTGTTTTTAGGAGACAATGCTGGAATATTTAGGAGTGAAGTATCATGAGACACACATGGAAAATGTTAACAAGCACCAAATTTATGTGAAATCTAAGTGGTAAATTCTTTTAACTTTTCTGTATGTTTGAAATTTTAATAATGAAGAGCTGGAAAAATATTTGGTGATAATTGTAAGCCAATGAGATATTGCCTAAGCTCTTATTAGTTAAGGGCCTTTAATATGTCCTAGACAAAACTGAAGTAAAATTGCTTTTAAAAGGAAAAGAAAACAGCTCAAATAAAATTTATTTCAAATGTGGAAAGTCACACAGATGGCAAATGACCCTATCCAAAGTCACCTGTGACTTAAGCTGCTTTATTTCTTTTAAAGATTAAAAAAAGAAGAACTTTAAAGGACTGTGAAAATGATACAGTAGACAAACTTATTTTCTAATCTGCAAAGTGTCCAGGACAAATCTCATGTTTTTGGAAGCAGCAACAACAACAAAATAATGGAAGTTGATCAAAATATGTACTGCCACTCTTATTCCTTTGAGAAAATGACTTGTCATTTCATTTATTAAAAATTCATTTTTAGGGGCATCCCACTTCCCAAACCCCTTCACTTGCATTTCTCCTGAGAACAAGCTATGTGTTGGTAGACCACCATGAACCATAAAATTCACCTCTCTTTCCCCTGTTGGTGCTTCTGTAGTCCTGATATTTCTCCCCATCATTGATTTTGTTCAGCATGATAAAAAGGCATTCCAGTGGAAAACAGCATGTAATTTAGTCAGAAAAGTGAATTTGCTTTACCTTCTGATTCTTGGTTTGGGATAAGATCTTTAATGTTTCTTCAACTATAAGTTGGAGAGAGTAATATGATCACCTACCTCTTAGGGTTATTTATGTAATAATTTAATCTTACATGAAAATTTACTTGAACATGTACTGGCCAGACACTGGACAGGTTGATTGGAAGAATTTTATGGTCTAGAATGGTAAATAGATGGTAACATTCTACAGTAGCTAAAAGAACTATTTCCTATATGGATACAATAAGGGACCACTAATCCTAGACATTAGAACAGGTCCTAAAAAGTTGGATAGCTCAGTTGATATTTGAAGACCTAGTAGGATCTAACAAAGTGAAGTAAGTCAGTAAAGCCACTTTGGCAAGATGGAATAATAGGTAAGGACAATGAAATTTAAGAGCATGGTCCATCTACTGAAGTCAAACTTGGAGTGGGATGCAGAGATTTCAGTAGAATCCAGGTATAAGAGTAGGTAAAGACACAGATGGGACAGAAAAAAGTAAGCAGTAACCATATAGTGAAGGGCCTTCTATGTCTGGACTTCTATTCTTAGCAGTGAGAGTTGATGACAAAAGTTCAGTGCAGAGTGATTTATGTTTTAGAAAACCCGTTACTCAGACAGCAATGTTGGAGACAGAGATATGACACAGGATCCAGGACTATATCTTTCATATTTGTAACCTCGTTACCAAATACATTTCAAAACTTATAGTAGGTGTTCAACCCTACAATTGGAGGCAATAATTAACTGAGAAATCAAGATCAGTGAAGCACCCTGGAGAAGTTAAATGTGATTTTTCAAATTTAATGTAAGTGGGACAGATTTGTTTATATTCTTACTTGCCTCCTATTCATTTCCTTCCTCCCCATTGGGCTGAAACTGGCATTGCCTCACTGCTCTCTTCCCCTTCAGTAAAATTCTGAATTCAGAGCAGGCTTTGAGGAAAATAAAACCTCCCTATAACATTCATAACCTCTTGCTCAGTTAGATGTCCTGGGATTGGGAATGTCAATTCCAAAAATCAATTGTACTCTCAGAAACAGAGTCTATGAGTGAGAACTAGCTGGGGCCCTAATAAAGCACTGAACAGTCTGCTGCTGTGAAGAGGCAAGGATGATTAATTTATAGAAGTATTGCATTTGTGCATTAGTTACTGCTCCTCTGAAAATGTTTATTGGTACAGATCAAATTTTCTCAGCAAATGGGATAGACATCTTAACTGTTCTTATTATTTTTTCATGATTGTATACTGTGTAAAACAAGGTTATTTTTTTCTGATGTAGTATCATAAGCAAGAGGATTTAAATTAGATTTATCAGCAGCTTTATGTAAATGAGGCTGATATGATGTCATGGAATCATGAATGTGAGGGTTCCAGAGACTGTCTATGTCAGTACGTCATTTCTGAGAAGAACAATCTGAGCCCAGAGACACTGATCACTTGCTTAGGGTCATATGTCCAGTGATTGCAAGGTTGGCATTAGGACATGTGTTCCTTAATTACTTCTAGTCCAAAGATCATTCAATATACCAAACTATAAAAAATACTTGAAAATTATCGTACATTAAAACATAGAAAGAGTATAGCACAGAGAACTATATACAGTATCCTATCATAAACCATAATGGAAAAGAATGTAAAAAAAGAATGTATATACATATATATGTATAGCTGAATCACTTTGCTGCACAGCAGAAATTAACACAACATTGTAAATCAACTATACTTCAATAAAAAAGAAAGAAAACATACATCCACATTAAAAAAAACATAGAAAGAGGAAAACATGAAAGGAATTCATAATTAATTGTGTTTTGATATATTGATTTTAAGAATATCTGGTCAACTGATTATGTTTTTTTGCTGCAGCACAACTTTTACATTAAGGGTCTGAATGAAGAATGAAGGCAACTAGAATTTTAAAAAGAAACAAAAAAGAAAAAGAAGTCTGAGGGTTATGTCTCTCTCTAAATATTTGATTTTGTCCTACTTTTGTTTTACCCTCCTTTAGAACCAAGAATATGGAGGACATTGTTGTATCAATAGAAGAAACAAGGCAATAAAGAGAGGAAAACACTTGGGCTTCAAGAAAAGTTCTCCATGACTCTAGACAGAATGCAGGTGGCCTTTTGCTTGGCCATCAGATGAGCAGACAAGAGAAGTACATTTCAAATTCCCTGGAAAGGTTATGAAGCTCCACATCATAGAAATCATGGCTACCAAGATTGTTAGCAGGATGGTGCCTTTCTCCACCAGCCTACACAGATGATTTGTATTTGTCACAACAGGTTCACTTTCTAGAAGCTCTGTTAGCTCGTGCATAAACAAATGTTTTAATATTAAAGTATATTTCTTGGGAGTATGACCTAGGCAGAAAACACTCTGAGAGGACACATATAACCACCGCCCCCCAATTTTTTGAAACACAAAATCAAGCAAAGAAGAAGTTAGAATACAGTGTATGTTAGTGTTTGTCAAATTTAAGTGAAGATTCTGGTTTAGTATGTCTACAGTGGGCTCTGAGTTTCTGCAGTTATAACAAACACTCAGCTGATATCACTGATGCTGATGTGCAGAGCACAATTTGAGTAGCAAGGCTATTGGTCAAGAAGTGATTTTGCAGGTATTTCAAGGAGATCTCTCCAAAAATGGACATTTTACTCTCATATTCCTTTTCAAATTACTTAAAATATATTCCTGAATTTTGGAGATACCTTTCAAACCATTTATTTTATGGGAAAAGAAGAGGAGAGAAATGAGAATGAAAAAAATTTAAAAACTATATTTTCTTGAAAGAGAATAAATTTGATTTCATATTATAGTTTACCAATTGTGTTTCATTGAATAATGAAGCCAGTAAAATATCGAATAATATTTTAGATTGCATTTAGAAGGAAAACTGTATATATTTATTAGACAATTTATGATGTACCCAGATCTACGCTAGTAGTAGTAGTAGATACAAAAAGATAGAAGGATATTCTCTGTTCTCCAGGAATTTATAATTTTATTAAGAATAGATAGGCATATAGACATACATGTGCACATAGTAATAGATTCACTCAATAAATACTTATTCAATGATTTCTTTTTCCAAGCATGGCGTGAAGACATGACCACACCCCTTTATGGTGATTAAAGATGCCTAATCTGCAACCCATATATTTCAAGTCTATTATGTAGTATGTGAAGATACAGATATAATGGGTACAATAAAAGATCAGATTAACCTTTATCCTTTACATTTGAGTCGATTTAAACATCTATTTCAATCAAAACTTTGTAGCTTATCAAACTCTTCTGTTGATACTTCTAATATGTAGTTTCTCAAAATTGACTGTATATAAACTTAATTCCAATAATTAACAAAAGAAATCAAACAATTCAATTAAACATGTGGCTTTCTTCCTTTTCCTAATGAGCACATCAAATGAGCTAATGTATGATTTGTGAGAGCCTTTGTATATTGCAATGACTGTACAAGTAAAGGAATTAAAAGATTAACACTACTGTGACCCACAATAAGAAATCAATTGTATAGTCATAGGAAAGTTTTCTTATTTTGCTAGGAAAGCTTCTTTTCAGCATAGAGACCCACGAGGAGAGATATATCATCTTTTGAGTCCCCTTCCATCACTAAGGAATATATTAGTGATATGTTTCATGCTGGTTAAGTGGAATATATTATAATTTCTATCATAGAAATTAAGGGCATGTTAAAACATGCATTTTCTGAAAGTCTCAATAGACTTGTCAGATCTCAAGTCTCTCTTAAAGAATAGGTTTTAGTACATTAGACTCTCCTAGAGAGATTAAATTACTACCCCACCCTCAGAGATTCTGACTTAATTGGTTTGGTGAGGTACCTAACTATTATTACTCTTTTTCAAAGTGATTTTAATGGGATGCCTGGATTGATAACCACTGTTTAATCTATTCAAAGGAGAACAGTCCCTATGCTACATTACATGTAGCGTGATGTAGCCCCACAAGTCACAAGCTGTATAACCTTGCAAACCTTATTTCAACTCTCTGAGTCTTAGCTTCCTCATCTGTAAAATGTAGTAATAGGTAACTTGCAGGGAGTTTTGCAGGTTATTGTTAATTTATGTAAAGTGCCTGGTGCATAGTTGATTTAAATTACTTGAAACTATTAATCATAGCTGTGGTACTGGTGGTTGTGAATGATGTAATTCTGGAAGTACTGGTAAAAGCAGTGGTAAGACTCTAGGGGCCGTTGGTTAACAGCACCTGGAGAGCTTTTCAGATGTCATGGTACAAAGCCCAAATGCCACCACAGCCAAAGAGGAACTGGTGCAAGAATCAGTTAAAATGATTTTTATTGCTTCTGGAAATGAACCAGAGGTACCAATGGATCAATGGAACTGATTTCTTGCATTTACATCCAGAGAGTAAACTCAACATGTTCAAAACAGAAAATTTCTTTATAAAAATTAAGATATAAATAATATACCATAAAATTTATCCTTTTAAAGTATATGATTTAATTTTTTAGCATATTCACAAGATTGGGCATCCATAACCATTCTCTAATTCTAGAATGTTTTCATCAAATCAAAAAGAAAAAGCATAACCATCAATATTCATTCCACTTTCCTTCCTCCTCCCCTTTCCCCCCAGCTCCAGGCAAACACTAATCTGTTTCCTGTCTCTATGGGTTTGCCTGAGACATTACATATAAATTAAATCATACAGTATGTCTTTAGATTTAGGCTTCTTTCACTTAGCATGTCTTCAAGACTCATGTATGTTGTAGAGTGTATTAGTACTTCATTCCTTTTTATGACCAAATAGTATTCCATTGTATAAATATATGCCACTTCATCCATTCATTAAGTGTTGAGCGCTTACTGGCTACTATAAATAATGCTGCTGTGAACATCTGTGTGCAAGTTTTTATGTGGGTATCTTTTCAATTCCCTTGGAAATCTGTATGTGTATTTATGTATGTTCAACTTTTTACATTTCCATGAATGTTTATTGAAAAAAATTATCAGAAATTGGCTATATACCTAGGAGTGTAAGTGCTATGCCATATGATAACTCTGTGTTTAACTGTTTTCTAAAACATGATTTTACATTCCTATCAGCAAAGTACAAACGTTTCAATTTTTTCATATCTTCAGTTCTTACTGTCTGTCTTTTCGATATAGCTATCCTAGTGGGTGTAAAGTGGTGTCTCATTATGGTTTTGATTTGTATTTACCTAATGGCTAATGATGTTGAATATCCTTTTATTGCAGCACTGTTAATAATATCAAATATAATTCATGAGTCATTTTTCTGAGTACAGATAATGGAAACAAATCCCCAGGATATAATGTTAAGTGAAAAATAGCAAGTTGCAGTGTAATGTATGTAGTATACTCTCTATTGAAAATAAAGGGGAATAAAAAACACATACACAAACACACACACATATGCACTTAGTACCATCCTATGAAATAATCACTTGATAGGGCAAAAAGGACTAAAATATACTGAGCATCTCATAGTCTAATATATGGTAGGCTCCTTTGTAATTCTGTCTTAGTCTTTACAATAATCTTAAAGGAAGGGCATTAATATCCCATTTTACTTGGGACATATTGTAGGAATCTGTGAACTCATTTGCCCACAACCTCACCCTTTTCTGTCTCCAGCTTCTCTACCTTTATCCACTTGGCTACAGTAGAAGCTGATTTGTTGAATAACATCCTAACCCTCACATGCAGTTCTAGGTTTAGAGGTGAAGACCTGACTCAGTTGGGCCATGGCATCACAAATCTGGGGTTTGGGGATGCAGAGCTGAAAAAAGTCTCACTCTAGGTGGCCAGATATATGTTAGAAATGCTAGAACCCAGTGACAATTTAATGGCATGAAGTCGGGATTCTATACACTTCCGTGACTTTAAAGGTTTTCTTTCCAGAACATCACGCTTATTCTATGTGTGGCACTATTTTAGGCACTTTGTGAAATGTAAAAATAATGAGATGATAAAAATTAATGAATATGTGGTGAGGTGAATAATATTAAACATTGAGGGAGTAAAGAAAAATTGGGTAAAAATGTTCTTAGCTTATGAGTATTTATATGAGTTATCAAAAGTTGCAATTTAAGTTGATTTGCAAAATAGTTGATTTTGTTGTTAATTGTATAATACAAAATCTATTTCTATAGAAAAAACTCAGCATGTACTCCAAGAGTCATATAGAAGGATATGGATTTAAACATTTTAAATAAGAGAGAAGAAGTAGAAAAAACCTAAAGGTCTATTAGTAAGGGAAGGAAAACAAACATACTGAATAGCCATGACATACAATACCATGTGCAAATGTACAAGAATAGGGTATATGTAGTGACAAGAATGATTTCTAAGACATACTGTTAAGTCAAAATAATCATGTTAAAGAAACAAACATAACTGATAGCATCTAAGTTAGAAAACAAAAGGAAAAATAGAGATTAAATACTATAAAAGTGGGGGAAAGAGAGGGAGAAAAAGAGAGATAGAGAAGACAAAATCTGTAAAAATACATACCAAACATATAAGTAATAAACGTGCAGAGCACATTCTTTTGGGGGTGGGTTAAAATAACATTTTTATTCTTTAAACCACATATTTATATATTATATTACTTCTGCATCAATAAATGTGTTTTTTTTAAAGGTAAAGAGTAGATCTGTCAATGTCAAACTGGATTATTGATCATATACCCTCTTTGTATATGCATCAACTATACTATCTTAGGTATTTAGAGCCACAAGAACATTTCTATATATATTACAATAATCAATATACCATATTTCTTTACATCTACTTTTAAACAGCCCAAAGATAATATTCATCCCTAAGTCCACTAAGCATTGTTTTATATACTTTTTGTTGGTCTTTGTTGCAGCATTTGGCTTTCTGAGCAGCTCCCCTGAATTAAATCATGTTCCTATGTTTTGTGTGGCCACTGCAGCAGCTATATTCATGGAAGTCAATTTCTTAGGAAAGAGAAAGCATGATTTAATGATGATTGTGACATACATGGACTCTAAACAGATACTGACCTTTACATATGCCCAATTTGGCTTTAAATTTACTTCTGTTTGGTGTCTAAAAAGATTAAACAAAATAGTTTGGAGAAGATAACATAATAAAAAATGTGATATTATTTATTTCCAAGTTTCATGACTCAAATAGCTTTAAGATCCTCTGGTGGTCAAAATCTGGGCTGTCTGAGGTTTTAAGTCTGAAAGCTGGATAGATTAATTTAATTTATATATAATGGTTTTCTGGATTTTCAGGGATAAACATACAAATCTTTAATAGATTTACCGAAATCTATATCCTACATAATTGGCTTTCATTGTTATCAAATGGATCATTTTACCATTTGCAGGAAGAAGGAGAGAAGCTTCAAATGATAATTCAATTATGTTATATATTTCTTTAGAATAATCATTTTAAACTAAAGGAAAAAGGATTTGGTATGAGTCAACTTTTTTTTTTCCAATCCATAGATATAATGCACCTTGGAAGGCAGAGGAAAATGTAAGGACAGTTTTTAAAGTTTGCTTCAAGTAATTTCATTACACAGTCGTCTGCTGATGGATTAAATAGTGTTCAAAGGCATATCATCCCGTAATGGACCGTAAGTAATTTATTAGAAATGCATACAACATTGCACATGTTTCTGAAAGATGTTCTCTAGTAATTATTTTTGGCTTTCTATTACAGGCGTGACATTAATATTCTAGGAGTCTATGTGGTTTTATTTATAAATTCATCCAATGTTAATGTATTCATCAGAAGCTTTCACTATATTAAAAAGCTCACTATAAACTGTAACAGTGAGAGAGCAAATTAATCATATTTTTGCTTAAATCTCAATGCTTAATCATAGTTTGATTAAATAATATGTTGATGACGTAATAAAAAAAATTCTGATGAGTTGAATTGCTCCCAATGCTAAAAGCAAGAATTGTTTAATATTATTGTGTTTGTATACAATTTTAACCTTTTTCCCATATTCTAAGGTCTTGGACCTTCAACCCATTTTACTTTTACTGTAACAATATCCTATATTATTATCTTTGATGATGAGCAGACGAATAATTGTTAATAATAATTTTCTCTTACTTTGCAGATGGGATCGACTCCTAGTGAGATGGTGCCTGGATCCAAACAACACATCTCTCTTGCCTCAGTGACCTGATTTGGGGGACTACCATACCCATTCACAGGAGACTTTTCAAGGGCAGGAGCAACTTCTAAAGTATAAACAATGTCTCTCAAATGTCGCATTCATTACACTAGGCACTCCACAAGCATAGGTATCATGCTTAGGTATCCCCTTTGCTTAAAAATTGTTCTGTCCCAGAGAAGAGATTTGAGAGACAAAAATGTTGAAACAAATATTATATCCAAGCAACTTCTTAGAAGCGTGTAGATATTTTTACTCCAATTAGAGGAAAGCACTTAAAATATGTGCTTTTTACAGAGTTCTTTACCTTAATACACTGTATTAGTTTGGGTCCTCTGGGAAGCGCATAGCAAAACAGAGTTAGAAGACCAAGAGCTTTATTGGGGTCAATGGCTATGACAGGTAAAGGAGAGCAGGAATAGGAAAGGAAATTCTTCACACTATGATGCCGTGAAAGCAGAGGAAATGGCAGGATTTTGGAAGAATTCCCCAGACTATTGTACAACTCAGGGAAAGGGAGAAAGTCTCAGCTAGTTCACAACTTGCCTGAAGAAGAGACCTATGTTGAGCGAAATTGACTAGCTCCTAGTACCTTGCCCACATGCAATCCCTCGCTTCGGCTGTCTTGGAAGAGCATGTCCTCAGCTCAGACACTACAGCAGAGATCATGCGGGATGCATGTGGAAGCTCTACTAACAGCTCCACTTGTTACAAGTTCTCTAGGGAAGAGTTTTCTGAGCGGCACACCTCTATGGCTACCATGTATATCTACTCCGGTCCTTAACTGCAATATCAGAAATGCCCTTTCCTGAATTCTCTGCCTGGCAAACATCTACTCTGCCTTCAAACTTATTTTCAATGTCCCTTGCATCTATGTTTCTTTCCCTAACTTCACTAGCATAATAAGCCTTCTACGCTTATCTTTTTCCATATCAATTTGTACTCATCATTAATAGACCTTAGTTTATATTGCATGGTACTTGTATCTTAGAACACAAAGCCAATGCCAAATATCATCATATTGCAGAGGATGAGTTTAAGACAAGGAAACTATTTAGAAACTTATTTTCACTTTCCAAGTAAGGGTTGAATGACCTGAATGACAAGAACAGTAATCACAGAAATGCTTGAGAAAAATATTAAAATGTCAAATCAGTAGACTGCAAATTCCACTGACAGCAAAGAATGTTTCCTCTTGATCATTGTATTCCTAGGAGCATCTGCACAGTAATTTTCACAAATGTATACTCATTAAGTATTGGTTAAATAGAAAGTATCATTTAAATAATGTATTATGTTTCTATGTACTTAATCGCAAAGAAACAGGCTTTGTGGAATGACTGCATACAGCACATTGAGTTCTTCAGAGTCAGGGGCTAGGCTGTTCCATCTTTCATTTTCCCTATGGCTAAGAACACTTCAAAGAAATGGTATTTTTGTTTGTTTTTGTTTTTCTTTGTTTCATTTTGTTATGCTAACATAATGTATGAAAGGAAACAACTTCATGAAGAAAAATATAATTAAAATGTGCTGAATTATGCTATATGGAAAGCATTAAAATGTGCTGAAATATGATGTTATATGGAAAGTATATAGGAAATTATATGGAAGTTCACAGAAGAACCTTCAGTTTGTATCCTCTCTCAAACATATGGATCTGAAACTATTTCATCGCTCTGAATATTAGTTTCCTTATCTATAAATCGAAAATAATTATAACACAGGAATTAAATTCTTAACCCAGTGAGTATGGATCTAAAAGGAAATACATATGCAGACATTATATTGCTATAGTAGGTGAGAAAAACGATCTGAATCTTTAATATAAAAGAGAGTGGTGGGCAGCATATCCTTTCAATATCATATTGAGGAAAAATCCAACCAAGGATCATCCTGACTAATGTTCTTACTTCAACTGTTTACTACTAATTAAAGATCACAGATTTAGTGAAGTCATGTGTTAACTTGATTTTGTCTGAAAATATGCAAATAATTTCAGTTTATTTGAATTGGACTTTATCCAAACATTATATACAAATATATTATATAACATGTTATATATACATATATAATATATATGTGTGTATACACACACACGCTCACAGATATATACACAAAATAATCTTTGAACAGGTCATAACATTTTATTGGTCCTCTCACTAATTAATGAGTTGAATTTAAACTTTGAACTGTGTTCAGTTTACAGATTCATGAGAATCATGTTTTTTAACCTTTTGAAAATTTATATTTTTACAATAGACTGGGGTCAGGCTGTTTGAATTCAAATCCCTGTTCTACCATTTAATAACTGTATGACTTTGAGTAAATTACTTAAACTCTTCGGATCACTTTTCTTACATGTAAAGTCAGAACAATAATACTTTGTTCATATGACTTTTTATAGGATTAATTATTAAAATGCACATAATATTCTTAGAACATAACCTGGCAAATGAGCAGCCTTTAGTGTTTCTTCTTCTTTGATGCTTTCTTCTCCTTCATCTTCCTATATAGTTTATCTAAAACAATTTGAAAATTGTTCATTTAACTATAGTGTATATTTTCAGAATACCTTTCCATAGATTTTAATAACAACTCATTCATGTTTTTATTTAGTAATTATTTATTGTGTCCTACCAAGAGTATTTATTAAGTACCTCCTGCTCAGCTATTAAGACAAGATTGTTCATTCGAAATTCTTTTTTTTCTTGTCTGTTTACTCTGATGCCTCAGGCACCATAATTGCTTTCTCTCTAGAGTATGACATTTTGACCAATCAACAATCTCTTTTGACCTCCTGGAATCAGCCGCAAATCCACACATATCTCAAATCATAGGCAATCAAGAGATATCATTCATATCTTTAATTATTTCTATGACCAGCATGCTGCTTCTAGATCTTTCTCACTGATGTCCAGTCACAGGAGATTTGATAGTATCTAATCAGGGTTGTTTAGGATTTTTTTGGTCTTCTTTGTGTGTGTCAACTGAAGAAAAATGCACAACCTAAAAGCTGTGAGTTATGTTTTATTCAGGAACCTTATTGAGGACTATAGCCCAGGAGACAGCCTCTGAGACAGCTCTGAGGAACTTGTCTAAAGATGTAAGGAAGGAGCCAGGATATGTAGGAGTTTTGTTAGGAAAAAAAAAACAGGTTGTGGAACATCAAAAGATTACTGCTAATCACAAAAAGCAGACATCTCAAGTTAATGATTTTCTATATGTGAGAAGATGCAAGATTCTGGGTTCACTGCAATTATTCCTTAGATGTGCATCTTAACTACCTAAGGGCCAATATCCAGTGGCTGAGTGGCTGCTGGTTTGATGGAGGACAACATTCCTTGTTTACTGGAATGGCAGGCT